>NW_010972776.1:2363620-2363850 GCF_000737465.1 Haliaeetus leucocephalus | reverse complement strand
TTTTTTAGGGGTTGCTCGGCGCGGGCAAGGGGAGCCTGTGAGTTCACTTTGGGCTGTTTTGTTTGCGAGGAGAAGGGCTGAGCAGTGTCTCCATGCTGGATTACAAACAGCCATAGTGCTGCTGCTGCCCCTATGGAGAACACAGGCAGGCAGCGCTAGGCACGGAGGGCTCTGCCGCTCGCCCAGCGCCCAAAACCCCGGGGCCGAACGGCTCCCACCCCCCCCGGTCA
>NW_010972776.1:2327039-2362929 GCF_000737465.1 Haliaeetus leucocephalus | reverse complement strand
GATGCCGCCATGGGTTTCCCCTCTCGATCCTGGCCCGCTGGGCGGTCAGGGGGAGCGGGGATGAAGGGAAGCGGGGCGGGGCGGCTTTAGTCGGCCGGGTGGTGTTGGGGGTTCGGTGGCCACCCCCCGCCCCAGGCTCGCCTCAGGCAGGGCTCCAGAGGATGGCGTCGCCTTCTCACCTCAGTCTCTGGCTTTCCTTGCAGGCTCCAGCTGAAGGCGAGGCAAAGGAGGAGGTAGGTGCTGGTCCCCACTCCTCCCGAGAACTTTTAGGGGGCTCCACAGATCTGCGGCCCCCACAGGGGTGGGTGCAGGCTCGGGCCTTGCGCCTGGGTTTGGGGTGCTCGGGCCCGTCCCTTGGCCTCTTCGCCTGAGGTGGGTGCTGGGAGTCCCGGCTGGAGGCAGCGGCTCCGCCGCGCTGAGGCCATCAGATCCAACGGGAACGTGTCCCCTTGAGCCTCGCAGGCAATGGCTCGGTGGCAGAGCCTTAATGGCACAACTCCTGGAAGTAAGAGAAACTTATATCACTTGCCACCTCAGTGGGGTAAAAGGGCGGCAGCGTAGGGTGGGAACTATGGAACAAAGCTGCACTTCCGGGAAGTCATCGCCATAATGCCCGTAATTTCATAAACCCTCGAATTTGTATGGGGCTTCGTGGCGTAGTGCACGTGCCGTGTTATTCTGGGTTGCGGTTCTGGGAAAGCACTGCTTTACATGCTCTCTGAATTTTAGTGACACATCTTTCTTTACATAGCCAAAGAGAAGGTCAGCTAGACTATCTGCTGTAAGTATCTTTATTTACTCTCTTAATATTACATCACGTGGGGTGTTACGTTCTAGGGGACAGTTACAGAGAAACTATTTGGTTTTTTCCCACCGGTATTGTGAAAGGCATGGCTAGAGTATTGCAATATTTAAAAGTAAAATTCCCATTTTATGCTTTCGGTCCTCGAGTATCAACACATTACAGGCTTACTTTTAGACATTTCATGTGAGATGCAACAGCTGTGTTAGTTAACGTGAGGTCTGGACGCATGAGTATCCAGAGTCAAGGAATATTGATTTCAAGATGCGTTTGTTCTTTGTAGGTCTTCTCCATACAAGTACCTGCTCATAGGTCTATAAGTGGCCTGCTCTCTCCTTATACTTGTAATTTGCCTATTGATTTTGCCGGTTCAACTGTTGGGTAAACTGAGACATAGAGGGTATAAATCTGTGTCGGGCAATAGGGTTCAGCCCAAAGTCGCAGCCTTAAACAGGCTCTTGGCATCCTCTTCTACAGACACATAGTGCACCCAGCCCTTTTTTAAGCCATCTTGGAAATGCCAAGTGGATAACGATTGCTATTTAAAAAAGAAAGTACTTAATTTTAGTGAAAGCTAAGATATGTATTCATACGTAGAGTTGTGTCCAAATGTTAATACCTTTCATTTCTGACACACGCTTGCCTTCACAGCAGACAGTAACACCCAGACACAGTAATGATCCACTTACTACTCTTATCAGCATCTGTGCCACTGTAACATACGTGAGGAAACGCGGGTTTGGTTAATGAAACATGTTGATCTGTCTCTGACATTTACTTCTTTATACTACAGAATGAAGCAGACAGCTCTAAACTATTTTTTGTTTGATTAGTTTTCAAAAGTTAACAGCATGTTGCTAAAACATTTATAGCATTCATCTGACTCTGTTTCTTATGTATGTTTTGTACAGAAACCTGCTCCGCCTAAACCGGAGCCAAAGCCCAAAAAGGCAGCACCTAAGGTAAGTCTTCGAGATCTCTTGAACTGAAGTTATACTTTTCTTTCTCAAGGTGTTTATAGGGGGGAAAAAACATCCACAACTAACCATTTTGGTTTTTCATCATTTTCTTGAAAGGGTTAAGATTGAATTATGTGAGTTAGAAGAACTTGAAAGATGTAAAGATCATTTTATCTAATTCCTAGTGAAGGAATGCGGGAAACTGAACAGATTTTAAATAAGTTGTGGTGAGGCTTTGCTGCTTGCCTTGCAAGGCCATTCTGAAGTTTCGTGTAATGCATTGTTGGGAAAACGATGCTTTGCATAGAGATCAGAGACTCAGAGACAGTATTGAAAATCATGCTTTTAATTATAGTTTCTTACTATGTTTTCATTCAAAGGCACTCTTTTCAGCTAGTTATCAGTTTATCAAATTTTAATCACTGGAGATAAAGTTCTATGTACCAGTTTCCTTAAGCTGGATATTTTTGGAAATGCCAGAAATCTTGGCATACCTGATAGTATAGTTAAAAAAGAAACTATTTAAAGCTCCTTTTTGCTTTGGATTAACAGTCTGAAATTTAAAAGGGGACAGTTCTGCAATCCATATGTGGTATTTCTTTATACCCCTTTCCTGTCACAGACTGCCCCAGCGGTCACAGTTTGCAGTGCTTTTTTTTAGATGTCTCTGTAAATACTCAGATTGTATTAGGATTTTGCAGCTGGGGAAAAAACCACCAACAACAACAGAACTTTAGCGTTCTTTTTAACCTGTTCCCATCGTACATTTTCCTTTGTGGTTTTGGTGGTCGTATGGACAAAACACAGGTGCAAGAGATGCTTTAGTTGCAGAAGGGGATGACGGGCTGGGAACCAGGAGCTCTTTTCTGTACGTTTAAAAGGCCTTGCAATTGCATATGGCACAGCAGACTTCCAGATGATGAAAACTATTCTACCTCCAAGTCCTTCTATATGGAGCATCAGAGATGTCATGAGAAATGGACAAGAAGGAGAACCCTGCTTGTCGGTTTGGGGATCCCGCATCTCAGCTCTGTAATTGCAATGGTGTGGAGAGCAAGTTTTTTGCATCTGCATCTTGGTCGTGCAGCCAGATTTCTAGATCCCATTCCAGAGCGGCAGGGGAACCTCAGAACCCTGCTGCTCCGCATTCCTGTGGTGCTCATGCGGCTGGCACACTCTGGATTGCATCTCCTTCTGGTGTCTGCTGGTACCCTGGGAGGAGGAGAGCCTACCGCTGGTGGCTGCTCTTCCAGCCCAAGTGGCAGAGAGCTGGCTTGGGGATCTAAAAGTCCTGGGTTCAGCCTCTGCTGATGACCCATGCAGAGCTCAGTGCAGTTGGATACGATGCACGTTGTTGGTATTTTCTTTTTTTTCAAGTTTGCTTTTTTATTTTTATGGAAACATCTCGGGGTTTATACACGAAAGCTGCGTTAACCGAATCTTAAAAGTTGTGAAAATAAACATTCAAAAGTTAAGGACTGTAAGCGACTGTCAAAACTTAGTTTGCTCCCTTCCTGCACAAGCTGTATGGTGCGGCCTCCCTCTGGGATCATACACGGTTTAGTTCTGCTGGGAGCGGTGCCTTGGTCATTGCACCGCACATTGCCCCGCAGTTGGACTTGGAAAGCGTTGGTCCTCTTGCTTCTGTGGTGCTGGTTTGAAGCCAGGATACTTGAGCTGCATTTTTGGCTCTCTAGAGCTCCTAATACTGGATCAGTATCTGTGCAAAGGGGGATGTAATAAGAATTGTGCAGGCATCTTTAATTCTGGTTTCCCTCAAATATGTAACCTTCAGGTTCTTCAAATGTTTTTTTGTGTGTCAGAATAGATTTTACCTTCTAAACTTGGCCATATTGAAAAACATAGAGCTGGGAAAAAAGTTCTATCACTTTATAAAACACATGACCTTATTACTGAATTGATGTTGCCATCTGTATAGAAAAATTGTTCAGGAAAATTAATACAGTGGTATTAGCTCAGAACTAGCTGAGAGGATGGAAGAAGCTTGGACATTGAAAAATAATGTCGTCTCCTTGGGTATTTTTTTTCCTGGACTCACTTGGTTGTGAGTGTTGGTCCTTACAGAATAGCCATTCGCTTGTCCCCAGAAGCCACGGATCTTGCAGAACAGAGCAGAGATCCCGGGATCCTCACTCACAGCTCTGTGCTGCGAGACACTTTCTCTCCGGTCAGTCCAGCCATGGAAGCCAGTTACTGTAGATTCTCCTTGAAAGCTTTCTTAAGAGGGGCTTTACCAGCAAAGAGTGGGCTACAGAGAATTACAGTTTTAGCTCTGTTAATACTTTATTGACTTTTTTTTAATGGGGTAAAGGGAAAAGATACCCTTCTTCAAACAACCCCAAGTCTTTAAAAATCCTTTATGGCTTACATTGGAAGAGCAAGTGACTAACATGCCTGTGCTCCTGAGTTTGGAGCATACCGGTGCTGCTGGAGGAGCCCTTCACAGTGGTCTACTTACATGTGCTTCAGAGGTCTGATGAGGTCTGTTCAAGTGACAGAGAGCAAAGTATTGCAATTCTTAATCTTACTGCCAAACAGTACCAGAATACTTGGGTGCTGATATTATGATGTTTATCTTTTTGCTGCCTCTCTTGAAAGCCAACAGAGGGGGAAAAGAGCGAGTGGAGGCTTACTCTTCCCTTTCCTCCTCTGGTGACTCTCTTCCTTCTCTTACTAACCTCCTGCCTTAAATTTTCTGCATTGTTATAGGAGTTGGTGTTAATTTTGGTGAATTTTTAATCATTGGTATCATTGAAGAATCAGGTGACTTTGCCCCTTATACTCTATCTGAGTTTACCCTGAGCTAGCAGCTCATTTTTAATGTGAATTAATTTTGTACACTAATAAGCGAGGTGTTGAAATAAAGTATACTTTTGTAACTTCTAGTCACTGAGACAGCTCCATCTTCTGAGTAGAGAGAGAGAGAGAGATATCTTCAGTAATTACCTGTTTATCTTCACTTACCTGTGAGTAGTAATTTTGCAGATATTTATGGTTCCTTTGTTGGAACTGGGTTAATCAAGCGAGGAACTAATCTAGTTTGCTTAGTGCACTTACTTATTGGCAGCAAGAGGCAGATCCTTGGAAGTGAAACTAATGAGAGTCACGCTTGTTACTGTATGGGGGTCTGACCTTGCCATATAGAAAACTATTACTACAGAAGTTGTAGCATCAAGTTTTGTTTTGGTTTAGCCTGATCCACATATAAAAAACTGCGCTTAAATAATACATGCAAAGTTCACGTTGTTACTGAAGTGATGCTGTTGAGCCCCCAACTTGTCTATCACACAAATGGTTTATTATAGTAAGGAATATTTCTGGCAGGGAAGGGGGAAAGTCCTTTGACTACAGCTTTGTTACAGTTTTCTAAATAGGCATTAATAGCACATCTGAAGTATTCTGCTATTTCCACTAGCTGTAGATGTTCTTTTTGTTCTGTGGTATGCCTTTCAGCAGCACAGCAGAAATACAGGCCAGTTCAACATTTTTTAGCTAATTTAATTGAATGCCTATTTAAAATAGGAATTCTTTTAACCCCAGCCATGGCTGCTTTTATATTATGCACTTCCCAGTAGCACATTCAGGACAGAATAGAAGGAAAGCACTTCTCCCTGGAAACTTTCATCTCATCTTTGTCAATAGGAAGTTCAGCGTGTAGAAGCAGGTTGCGTAGACGGTTTTAGAGTTGAATATGTCCGTGTGCAGATGTACGAGGTGGAAATTAGTGTTTACCATATCACGGTCTGTTTTCTTAACAGAAAGAAAAGGCAGCAAATGATAAAAAGGAGGACAAAAAGGCAGCAACAAAAGGGAAGAAAGGAGCCAAAGGCAAAGATGAAACTAAACAAGAGGATGCTAAAGAAGAAAACCACTCTGAAAACGGAGATACCAAAACTAATGAGGTACTTTAGCTACAGTAAACATGGGAATAAACACAGATGTATTGGTAATACATCCGCAGGAGCCAACGATTGGGCCTCCTTGTCAGAAGGTGGTGTGTTGTGTTTCACTGCCATCCTGTAAAGACAGACCAGCCGCAGTACCTGCACAGGGCAACTCCCAGGGAGAGCCTGAAAGAATAGCATTCTCCTTCAAACTCATTCCTGCTATGTGATAGAGCCCTTCCACAGGTGGTCTGTGCTATCGTAGTGTCCCTCTCAGGGTTGGCACAAGAGCAATGCAGAATATTTGGGGAACAATAGAGCTCAGTAAGATTGCTATCCAACCCTGAGCTGACTTTGCATATCCTCTCTGGACTGCTGGATTGCCTCTTCTGCTCAGCACGGGTTGGTACTGTGCCAGAAATCTGGTTTTAAGTTTTACACAATTCTTTAAAACAATTCTTCGCCTCAGAACAGTTCAACAAGACATCTGCAAAATAAACTTGGTCTTGTCTCTTGGTCTGCAAGCCTCTTTCTTACAGGTTCTTACTGTATCAGCTACTTACCTAAGAGCTGCCATTTTCTAGGACTAGCTACAAGCTTCAGTCAGTTCCCGATGGCCTTTTCCTAGCAGTTTCCTTGCTGGTAGTAGAAACGCAACGTTTGCTATGGGCTCCCTTTGCCCCTGTAGGCACAGACTAGCTTGTTGTGTTCTCTGTTACTTTTGATTTACGGTGATCTCTCTTCATGTGTTGAGTATCATTATCCAGTTAATGGGTCGTTTATTCTTTCATTTTTAAAAGTAATTCAGGAGCTTCTTTGCTAAAAATTAATATGGGGTTAGTGTACTTCAAAGGATCTTTGATAGGAGCTTTGCAATTTTGATGTGTTGACTTAAAAAGTAATAGCGGACCTTTTTATAGAAAACAGGTGAGAATCAATTTCCCTGAAGTTCGGACGGTAGACCAGTATCGCGCTTTTATGTGTAATTCTTACACTTCCCTGTGACTTACGAAGATGAGGACTTGAACTTTCCCTAGCTTATGATTGATCCTAATCTAAAACACGTTCTAGACTTCTGCCTCTTTGGAGGCACTTAACATTCCAAAATTAACTCGGTCATCAGTTAATACTCATCTGTGTTTGAATTTTTAGAATTACCAGCCGACATGCTGTTGTGTTGATATTTTCTGTAGTAGCTGTGCATTCTTGTCCATCTACACAAAATGTTGTCCATGTCTGTGCTAACAAACTAGTCTCTCTTTGATGCTTGTTGGAATGGAATCCGATTAGCATTACGAATAATATTTCTATTCTTCCCAAACACTTTTATAGGCACCAGCTGCTGAAGCATCTGATGATAAGGAAGCCAAGTCCGAGTAATGTTAACCCTGCCCTATATCTCCATCATTTGGTATCCGTACCTCCATGCTGTATTGTTAACAGAGAGGAATATTTTTATCAACTATTTTATAAATGCAGGTTTTTTTAGCATGAATTTAATTATGGAACATCTTCATCTCGGTTACTTGGGAATTAAATCCCTAACAAACAAAACAACAAAAAAATCATTGTTTTTAAATTTTGTGATTGTAATAGTTTGTATGGTACATGGAAAGAATAAGTGGTGGTAGCTTTTGACTTCTGTCAGTGTGTCCCTTTTTGTGTAAGTCATGCTTACAGACTTCAGATTTTAATTTTACCCTTGTATGTGTTGTATGGTTTCTTAAAGTGGGGAGGTCTCAAAACAAATAACCGTGTTAAACATTCCAGTGGTTCTGTGGGTTGCTTTTATAAAGAAGGTGAGCTATTTTCATGAAAAACCTAAGAGCTGGAAATCTGTTGTTTCCCAAATGTAATTTTATTTTGTCAGTTTTGAAAAAAATAAATAAATAAAAGTGTAATCATGTTTTTAAATGAAATACAAACATTTCTTTTAAAAGGGCAGGTTGGTTGTATGTACCCACTGTTAGGAATTTTGCTGGATTTATCTTAATAAAAAAGACTCCTCAAAAGCTGATTGTGGTTTGTTGCTTGTGCTGCAAACGTACTGCTGGAAAGCTACCAAATTCCAGAAGAGTTGCAGTAGTTCAGGGCCTCAGGCGGAGAGAACCTATGCAGCTAGGAAGCTTTGGGCCATAGCATGATTAGGGTTTGAGCCCCTGTCGTCTTCAGTTGTGTAAACAAAAATGACTTTATGGGCCAGCCTCTCGGCAGCCGAAATGGGAGTAGATGATTTCAGAGGAAACGTGCTGGCTTACACCAGCTGGGAACTTCAGCCAACACTTTCAGATGAAGGCTGACCTTGTAAACTCTCATTACTTACTCAAGTAAAGGTGGGATACTTGGTGTTGTCCAATACGCCTTAAGCGTTATAGATGTTGTTATAAATTCTGAAGGGTATGCTCTGGTTTTCTTTTATGTGCCTATTAATTGATAATGATTTGGAGGGGGGTTCTTTCCTCTTAGAAATATTGCAGAGGCTTAGAGACTGCCACGTTTGCATCAAACCCTTAATAGTATAAAATAGTTTTCTGTTGGTGTAGGGATGTTCATAGTGCTGGTTAAAGTACATACTTCCATAACTGTTGTTTATAGTTTTCTTCTTTAAACATGTATTACTCACAAAATGTTTTCTTGGACTCGCTTAGCTTCTTCGAGAATGATAACATGTATGTGTACAGAAGTGCTTTCCATTAATGCAAGCTTCGTTATTCTGGGAAATGACAGCTAGACCAGACGGTAGTTAAATGGGTGTTTAGTATTGGTTTTACTGAGCCTCATTTTTGTTGCTACAGCTATTCTATGCAGCTTTATCAAGGACACTTCAAGTTTTCTTCTTAAAGCCTCCTTTTGTATAAAGTCTCTTCACATTCATGACCAAATACATTATATATTTAATAAGAAGAAAAATGTCTGCAATGCAGAAACCTTATCTTTTGCATTAAATTGTTTCGCAGCCCAGAAATGTGAAATTCCAGGAGCTTGCATATTTTATCTCATATCCAAAACCTAACTCAGCATCTCAGTGCATCGTGTCTTGTATTAAACGTGTGTTTCAGGATCAGTACCCCATGGCACTGGCCACCAGATGATGTTTAATGTGGATTTAATTTTCAAAGCCTAAAGCGCTGGGGATTTTTTATTCCTGCTGCACCACCTTTCTGTAGAGCTGCTCTATAAAAGCATCAGGGTTAGCTGGGCTAGGTCTTCCTCAGCAGTAAAGGTGAGGGAGTGTTTAGGGGCCTTTTCCTTTGCAGTATATTCCCTTATTCCAACACAGCCTCAATACAGTGACTTCGGGGCGTACTCTATAGTCTCTCCTGCAGTGAAGACTGATGGAGCGAAGTAGCTGGAATCCCTTGTCTGGTGGAAGTGTGGTGAGATGGGGGTAAACCCAGAGAGATTCTGAATGCCCCAGTTTGAAGAGGATCCAACAATAGTTCAAATGTCATCCTGACACATGTAAAAATTATTTACTGAATTTAGCCTGCTTTTGAATAATGAAAGATGACTAGCAAGCACAGCAGCGTGCTTTGGACGCATGGTACAATCATTTTTAGGGTCTGACTGAATGCTGCTTGAAGTCGATGAGAAATACCAATGGGCCCGTACTGCTTCAGGGAGGAAATGCATACTGGAATGAAATGTTTTATACTTGCATATTCCCCCTGCCCCCCCTGGTTTCTCTAACAGGGCTTAAAATAGCAAATCTAGTTCTGCAGGGAAGGTAAGCTCCTTCTCCGAATCTTGGTACCATGTGAACCATTTCTCTTTGGCTTCAGCCTCTAGTCACTGAGTGTTTCAAGCATTGTTTTTAAATAACAGCAGCCACTATGAATATGGTTGATATTTTCTTCTTAGCAAAGGGCTCATCCATATGCCAAGGTATAATCAGCCCGTCGTATGCTAATTGGGGTCATACTGTATGTCAAGTCATGTTTCTCCATTTTAATACGGAGGTCGTTAGACAGAAACATACAATTGAGTGTTTGGTTTTGTTTATTTCTTCCTCTTCTAGTGCCAGGGCGAGAGTTGTTCTTAATTCTATAACTATTGTTATAATCGGATTCCTGTTTCAAATAAGTACAGAAAATTGCTTAAGAACTTTTCAGACAAACCTCCTTGCTCAAATTCATAACTTTTCTGAGCAATGGGGTATTGAGCGAGTTGCACAACTAAATAGATTGCCTGCCTTCTGCCAAATCCTCCTCATCTGTTGGTCCTGATGTCTAGACACTGAATCAAAGGCTAGCTCCACGTCAGCTCGCAAGCTTTGCTTAGTTCATGGTTGTCCAAAAAGTAGAGTTTTCAAAGGGAGAAAACTTTCTCAGTGACTGGTCAGTTGGGTATACCTGCTGTCAGGTTTAGTTGGAATAGGTGGAGAAACTGCCTTCACTGAGAGCCTTGGCTGGCTGTTCAGCGGTGCTCTGGGTGCAAGCAGTACGTGTTTGCCTATTCTGATACTGGTTATGAAAGATCTGTAGAACTGCTAGGCAGGCAAAATGGGCTGCGGGAGTTTGATTATCATTATTAATCATAACAATTAAGGACCTTAGAAGATGCAACGTGGCAAACAGGTTCATGAGTCTAAAGATAGTGATGGTTCTGAGGTGGCGTAATGATATTTTTAGCTAGGGGAAGAGATTTAAAGTGAGGTTGGCAGCAACTTGCAATGGTGAGATGCCCATGTAGCTTGTCATTTACTGGACAACATGCATGTACAACTGTTGACTGGGATTTTGCAGTGAAACCTGGTGGAAAGAGGCAATATTGCTGGTCATAATGTTTTAGATACTCATCCTTGTTTGAGGTAGTTTGACAAACCTTACATCCTGTTTAACAAGCAGACTGTAAGCACTACTGATGCTGTTACCTGCTAAGCAGGAACCCTGCAAATCGTTAAATCTTGCACGCAAAGAAAACCTGTGTGTCAAGGTGAGCGCGGTCTGTGGGTACATCCCGCTGTGCTGAGTAGTGTTTGGCATTTGAGTGACCAGTGCCAGGCCCAGAAGGTGTGGTGGTGTCAAGAGGATAGCGGAGTGGTTCGGGTGGGAATCGGTGTCTGGGGCCACATTATCCTGTCCAAATAGAAACACTGATAGAGTATAGCTGTAGAGTCAAGGTTAATATAGTGAGATGACAGTGAACAACGACCCAATTTTAGTGCAATGCTGAAGAAGGGATCATGGTAATGCTTCAGACCTGTCTTATTGCTAAGGAGGTTCATCATAATGATTTTATTTAGTAGCAATCATTGCACAAAGCAAGGCTCTTGACCAGGATTTTTGTTTTGTCATTCTCGCCAGGCTTGGTGCATTAAGATGACTCATGATGTAACTTTGGGTGCAGGCTCCTGGCGCAGCATGGAGCTGAGGTAACTTCAGGATGCCTTTAAAGTTTCAGAGAAAGTACTGAGACTTCCCATTCCTTGCAATAATGCATGTTCTTACAGGACCTCCAATAGAACTTGAGCAAGCATTTACTTATTGCTTTGTCAGAACGATGAAAGGCTTAGAAAAACACTGCTCACTGTCCTGGAAAGTGAGGTTTGAAATAAGAGGAAGCACCTCTAGACTTCTTCCTGGTGTCCATCATCAGCAATGTGCTGGAGCAGCACGGGGGGAGGAACAGGAGAGAAAAAGCATGGCTGCCATCAGCAAGCAGAAAATGAAAATCACAGTGAGGTCCTTGGGATTTAAAAAAAAAGGGTCAACAGGGGAAAGAAAAAAAACCAACCCCCCCCCCAAACCACATACAAGGAGGGCTTTTGTCGGTACATCCTACATCCACCTTCGCTCCTGTGAATGAAGTGACTGCACGCAAAAGCCAGAAAATCCGATGGGTCTGATTTTCAGATCAAGAGCAACTCCCTGGTAGTTAATGGAGTTACATTGGTGTTAATCTGATGAAGTAGAAAGAAAATTGAATCCCCTGAATAGAAACGGATGGCTCTTCTTTCTAATTGTCCCAGTGGTGATGTTCCTTCCCCATGCAGCTGGCGTGGGAGCCCCTGCTCTGAAACCTGATGCCCTGGACGGGCTCCAGAGAGCCGAGAACACCCCTCGGGCCCCGCTGCTGCGTGGCTTTCAAGGAGCCTCTCTCATTTTGAGAGAACAATGTTAACGTGGCTTCTGGCCAGAGACCATCCCAGTGCCCGAAAGAGAGGGGAGCTGGTCGCAAGTGAGCGTGGAGGTGGGTGACAGAAGTCATTGGTGTCTCATTTGGCTGCTGTCCCCTGCTTTTGAAGGAGCGCGATTAGGATTGGGCTTGGGCTGACTCGAGGGGATGGGGAGAGGACCAGTGTGCTGCTCCCACACCCTTCATCTGCCCCGATTTAGCTACCTCTGCCAACGCTGCTGGAAGAGGACAGCGAGGGGCCAGCGAGAGAGGATCTCGGAGGAACAAAACGCCGCCTTCCTCCTGTGGCACCAGCGGGGGAATTGCTTGAAACGTGTCAAATGGAAATATGTAAGTGATGTCCGAATGCATTAGTGTGAACTTCAGATTGACATAACACCTGAAAGCAGTGAAATGAAGTAGGTGCTTATGTGATATAAAAGGAATAAAATCATAAATTGGAAAGCCCTGTTTCTAAAAGAGTGGAAATCAAATTGACACCATAAAGCTCTCAAAGACATGTTAATACAATCGGACACATCTTAAACATTTCCAGACGTTCTTAAAAGAAGGGGGGAAGCATAAATAACACAGGCAAAAATGCTGCACTGAAACCTAAAAATAGAGCGGTCAAGACCGCTTCTCCCAGCGTCGGCGTCCCCAGCACGCAGCCGGCGGGTGCCAGTACCCGCCTGCAGTCCCGGGGCACGGCTTTTTGGTTTGCCGTTTGGAAATGCCTGCCTCCCGGCCAAGCGAGGTGCGTTGCTTTCATTAGGGATGAAGGGTAGCACAAGCCTGGAATTCGCAGTCAAAGCTGCTTGTGAGTTATCTGAGAGCCAAAACCCAGAAAAATCGCCGGGGTTTTGTTTGTTTAACATTAACAATTCGGGGAGGGGGTGGAAGTACATTTCTTGGAGCTAAAACCAGATGTGAGACATCTTAGCCACAAAGCTTTCTGGTTCTCTTCTGTTTGTTTTTCCCCCAGTAAGATAAAAGAAACTGCAGAGAAGGTTTAGATTGCGGCAACTCTCGGATTTCATCCTGGCTACGAGGGTGCTGGCAGATGCTGCTCTGCGAGACCACAAATGATCTTTTTTGTTTTACTGATACAGGGGCCACCGTTCCCCTAGGCCCACGCCTTGTAGTTAGAGGTAGGCTGTCCCTAAGCCTAGGACTGAGCCTCAGCTTTCCAGACGGGCTGAAAGTTTGCTTGATTTGATTTCTTCCTTCACATAACCGTCTCTACCATCACAGAGGTGCTGGCTGTTACTACATTGCCAAGTTGTGGTTCCATTTTGCACGGAAAGCATCATCTCTGCTCAGGAGGGAAAGGCTGGAGTCGCGTCTCCAAGCCTCAACAGCCCAGTCCAGGGGAAATCCTGCAGGATCTGCCTTCCCCTAAGGCCGCCTCCTATAAATCTTTCCATGCCGCAAACAGAAATTTGCAAATCTAGGCCAAGCCTTCCCTGCTCCGGTTTCACCACCCATGCTGTTATAGACCGGTTATATCAACGTAGCTCTTTGGAGTAAACACTGACTTTTCTGCTCTTGTGTTTATGCCTCTGTAGCCCAGTGGGATCCTCCTCTGTACCTGGAGCATTACCCTGGGAGTAATTAAAATAATTAACAAGTGTAATTAACTGTTGGAGGGTAAAGGAGAGTTTTAGCACATTATATCAGCAACAATTACATAAATTACTCTTTTTGTCTTGCGAAGAATTGACAGACAGGGGAAAAAAGGAGAAGGGAGATGTATAGACTCATGCAGTGACACAGAGAAAGTGAATAGGGGTCGATGGCTCTTGTGTTGGAAGACAAAGCAAACAAAGAGGCACCAAATGAAATTACCAAGTGGCAGATGCAAAACGAACATATTTCACACAACGTGTAATTAAGCCGCGGAACTCATTGCCCAAATGGATCCCAAAAATCGTAACGGTTTAGTAAGTGATTAGCCAAATTCTTGGAAGACGACCCAGTGGGGCTGTCGAACACAAAGACGCGTCCCCGGTGCAGGACGAGCCGAAGTCACAAACCGTGGGAGGCTGGGAGAGGACCTGGAGCCGTCCCTTGGCTCTGCCCTTCCCCGTCACCTCCGGCCGGAGCTGGAGGCAAGGGGACACGGGCTTCTACGTACCTTTGGTCAGAGCCCCTCTGGCCACGCTCCTGGCACCTCGAAAGGAAAAAAAACTTGCCCGCTGTCAAACTGCACGTGTCTCTGGCTGTCGGCGGGGACACACAGCGGTGACTTCAGCGTGGACGTAACCGAGGTACCGTGGACTGGCGAGCTGCTCTGTGTGTGTCCCTGCCGAGCCCCGTGCTGCTGGACCTTGGCTTCTCAGCAGACGAAGCCGAGGAATGCGGCTGCTGCATGCGTGCCCCCGTGCAAGAAAAGGGCACCGCATTCTTCTGCTCTTTGCAAAACTCCTTCCCTAAACGCGTTCCCCCAGGACAGCAGGTTTGCTTGGTGCTGCCGTTGGCTGCTCTTGTGTAGGCTGAAGTTGAAGTGAGGACCACCGCTGGGTTGGAGGAAGGTGGTCCGGATACCCAGCTCTCATTGTTGCCCGATTCGGGCTCACGAAATATTGCCAACCCCCTTTTTGGCCCATCTTGACTATAAATCTTTCTAGCTTCATTTAGTGCTCTAGCCTCTAGGTGGTGGTCATGTCTGAGTATTCTTGTGTAACTGCACTGCAAAACATAACTCGATCGTCAGGGAGGACCCTGTCAGTTTGAGGTTAACCGGCTGGGGGGGGGACGGCACCGGGAGCGGGAGCGTGTACCGCAGCTCCTGCGGGGTGACGGACTCTCGTCCCTGCCTGCCCTGCCGCCTCTTCGGCGAGGAGACTTGGGGTCTGCATGTCCCCATCCTCCGGTCCCCACCGTCAGGGACCAGTGGCCGAGTTTTGGGCAGCCAGCCTGCTTTCCCACGGGATGCAGCAGAACCTGGGGGTACCCGGTGGGATGCTTACACTTTCCTGCTGCTGCGCTGATGGGGACGGTGGCTCGTGCCAGTCCTGCGGTGGATGAGAAGCAAGCAAGTAATCTTGTTTCATTTTGCACGTCCTACTTACTGAAGTATGTGAGCTTGGAGGAAAAGAAACAGCAGTTTGTAGAAATCCAAGTGGATATGAACATGAGGTCATCACTCTGCTGCAGTCGACAGAAGTTTCCCCATCAGGTTTAAGAAGGTGAGGATTTCATTTGCTAAAACTTTCTATAAATTTAATGTGCTGGATAAATAATGATAGTTATAATGACAACTATGGAAAACCAGGCCAGCTGACCAGTGAGGCGGCAGGGTCATCCCTGGAGGATATGGAAGTCAAAGCACAGCAAAGCCCTCCTGGTGCCCCGCTCTTCTTCCAGAGGTTTTCCACGCAGCACCTAGAATTTGCTCTTAGTTGTAATCTAGGCAGCATCGTCCGGCATCGTCCTACATCTACCGGTTCTGCCTCAAGTGTGGCATTTCGGCTCTGCTGCCTTTTTTTGGATTGAACTCTAATACCTCTCATACGGTCCAGGTCTCATAAATAGATGTGTTTTAACTTCTTCCTTGGACTTTTCAGTCAGTGGGCAGCTGTAATGACAACAGCAAGGCAGAAAGCTCGGTCTTGCCCTGGCTCGTTAAACTTGGGTAGCACCGTACCCTCTGCCATCCCCAGGGCTCTGGCTGCAGAGCTGGGGCCAGTTCATTATAACACAGCCATTATAGCACTCACTGATTTATTTTTATTTAGTATAGCTCCTATTTATCTTCTAGGATTTGCATAAAATAAACTTCTCTAATAAAACAGAGAGACCAAACAGGAGCTGAAAGAGAAAAACCTAAGAAAAAAGGCTGTTGTAGAAAGGTCTCTTGCACGTCCAGCCCCGCTGCCTCCTGTGTCACGGGAAATTCCACCATCTGACATGAAAACAGGGTTGGAATCATTCAAAGGAGAGCCTATAGCTCATCTTGCATTAGCAATTTATTTTAAAGATCCCTATCTTGGCCTTAAATGGACTGCAGGTGCCAACTTGCTGAGCTGTCCTTTGATCTTGGGAGTCAAATTCATCCCATTTTCCAGCGAAGGAGCCTCTCTTTTCATGTCCACGGTGAACAGTCGGGACACACACACAAGTATGCGGGCACTGAGCTCCCTAACTGGAGATGCACGGGCTGGTATCTGAGCATTCAAAGCTGTAATTAATGGGTTTTCTTGCACCAAGAAGAGCCTGACATTACATAAACCGGCCTGGAAACGATCTGCGCTGAAATACCATGAGAACACGGTCCTGCAAGCACAGCCTAATGAAACCCAGAGCAGTAAGCACTGGGAGTCCTAGTGCTCTTAGCTACGAACAACCGAAACAAAACAACCATCTTTCTTTCATAACTCTCTCGGCGTGCAGCTGCGAGCCCGGCGGTGAATTCGGGGCAGACGGCGTCCTGCCGGCGTTGGGCTGCCGTGAGCTGGGTCCGAGTCGCCGCTGCGGTCTGTACCAACGTGGGGTAGAAACGTTATGCAGAAAAAAGCAGTTTAAAGGTGTTGGGAGACACATGCCGATGACTGGAAGGCGTCTTGCTCGGTGTTTGCAGAAGGGGACCCGGTTTGCGCAGAGGTCGGTGGCGGTTGCTTGCGTGCCGTGGTCGGCTCCTGGGGATGTCGGCGATGGCCGCGGTGCCAATCGATAAATTAAAATGCGTCTACAAAGGCAACTCACCGGCATGTTTTCTAAAAGCCAAATATATTTTACGGAGCGGGTAATAATTGCTCCATATATCTTTTACAAGCCATGGGGTAGGCGATGCATGTTTTAAAAATGATCCAAACGCATGTTTGGACAGCCAGCAGCGCGAATTGGCTTCGAGCCATCGCAGGACATGAGACGAGGAATATGTGCTGTAGAAGTTCCCCAATTAGCACACTTGTTGGTTAGAGCGAGTAGTTGTAATCTACGATGTGCCTCATTTCCAGCGGCTCCAGCTTTGCAGCGGGGTTTATGCCAGGGATGGAGATATGCCTGGAGAGCCTCGCGTGGCATCACAAACCCCTCGGTGTTACGTGGATTGGCAATGCTTCGCCTTTTATCCCTAGAAAGCTCCAGACCTAACTTAAAATTACTTTATAAACATGACTCAGTGCTATCGCCCCTGGTTTTGACCCGGGAGAAGCGCCCGCACGCTGCACAAGTCGGGAGCTGCCTGGGCTGCGCGCTGAGCACCTCGGGCGCTCGCTGACCATTTTCCATTGAACTTGTTTAGGCAGACTTTTCGTTGGGCGAAAAAAGAATAAAATTGCCTTTTCAATTTCCCCTCCCGCGTCGCAGAGCATCACGTTTCCATGTTCCCCGCTTGGCCTTGGCTCATCCCATCAGGAACATCAGCACCGCGGGAACAGCAAACCCCCATCCAGCTCCCAGCCCTGGTTCTCTTTCCCAACCCTGTCCCTAATGGATCGCTGTGCCTTGCCGGGTGCTGCCCTCGCTCCCTGTGGCTGGCACCCGTCTTCTCCCCAGCCGGGACCCGAGCCAAGCCGGGATGCTCAGCGCCGGCTGCAAAGTCTCCCGACGTCAGCATCCCAGGACGTCCTTGGGAGAGCAACAATGTGCCCATTGGTACAGCAGCAATGGGTGTTATTTACAATATTTTATTTAATATTTAAGATATAAAAAATATTTTATAAATATAATATATTAAATATATATAGATATAAAATATTTTATAAATATAATATATTAAATATACATATAGAGATATATATAGTGGTTGTAGGTGACATTTTTTAAAGCAGGAGTGACTCCGTGGTGGATGCTGAAGGCCCTATTTGATGTCCCAGCACCCAGGTGCCCCCCCTCGGCGGGTGCCCCCACAGCCGCCGCTGCATCGGCCTCTGCCCCGCACCGGTTCTCCTCTCCCTCGGCGAGGTCGGTTGCTGGTTTTGGTTATTGCCCGGTCCAAACCCTCGATTCTCCCTCTTGCTTCAATCAGGATCTGCGTGACAAAACCATCGGCTTGAGCTCATTTTGGTGATGGCTTGCACCAGGAACCTTACCAGTCTCGTCAAAAGCTTGGATGAATTTAGGGTCTAGGTTTTTATTCATTACAGCATTGGCCGACAAAGCCCATTACATCATCCATTTGGAAGAGAAATTCTCCGCAGCTGCTTGTGTGGTGCAGGGGGGGGTTGTTTAAAAAATAAGACAGATTTTTATTTCTTTCTTTCAGGGCAATTTTCCTCCCAATTGCTGGAAAACTGTATGCTAAAAGGCTTAAAAAGTGGAAAAGGGCAGCACGCAGCAGTTTGAACCGTTCCTTTTTTTTTTTTTTTTTTATTATTTCCTTTCCAAAGACCTAGGGGGGGAAAAATAGCCCCATTACCCCGCGCATCCAGCGCACCCAGCCAGGCGTGAAAAGCAAAGCCAGTGTCATGGCAATGGCAGATGGCACGAAGCGGGAGGGAGGGCTCCGTCCCCGACCTCCGGACGGACCGCGCTCCTAATTAGCTCTGGAGCAGAGAGTAATTAAAGCTGGAGGTAAGGCAAGTGATTACTTTTCCTGGATGGGTGCTTGCAGGGGAGAGCGGGCAGGGATGGGGTGCGGGAGAGGGGCTGCCCTGGAGCTGGAGCTGGAGCTGGAACCAGTTCTGACCCCACATCAATGCTGGGAAATCATTTTCATCTCGCTCAGCCCTCCTGCGCTGCTGGGGAGCAGGGAAACTACAGCAGCTACTCCTTCGTGTTCTCCAAATGACCACAGGCTGCATAAAATGAAATAAAATGTGGCGTTGCCAGGAAATACTGATGGAAAGGAGAGAGGCAGCACCTGGACTCTGTACCGATGACATTAAAACGTGACATACTCAATTATTTAGCATTGTTGCGGCACCTAACTATTCAATGCACCTCCTTGAACTAGCCCAATGTCAGAGCCATACCTTGTCTTTCCTCCTCCTCGGTTGTTTTGGAGTACTTTGTTATGCTAGATAACCTCATTTCTTTTAACCCACGTTCCTTGGTTTGCTATGAAAGAAGCAGCTGGAAGTAAATTATTTTTGTTGCTGTCGAAATGGGTGCAAAGCTCTCACAAAGTGGGATTTATAGAGTGAAATGCACACGCAGTAGTATGAAAAAATATTTAAGTTCTTCATTCACTGTAATCAAAAGAGTACTCGGGGAAAAATCCATAACTTGATAGCTGTGTGTCGCTGGATATCGCCACTTTGAAAAATGCAGCATCCCTGCATCCCGGGCTGCGGAGCATCGCAGAGCCGCTGCTCCCCATCACGGTGACCCTGGAGCAGGGTGGACAAGCGACGTGGTGCCACATCCAGCCCCTGCCAAGCCCAACAAAGTATTTTCTCCGGTGTCATCCTTGGGAACAGCTTTTTTTGCAGCAGCAGCACCAGCAGAGCCTGCAGCAGCTGCGTGGTCCCCGGGCTTTGCAAACCCTGGATGGAGCAGGGGGTTCGGTGCAGCCCCGAGGATGCGCTGAGGATGAGGAGGGTGGGTGGCAGCGGGAAGGCGATGCTCTTCCTCAGTAAAGCTCAGGGAAGTTCTTGCTTAAGGATATCTGGTTCCATTTGAAAAAGACACTGTGGTTATAGTCCTCTTGCTTTCTGTGGAAAATCTGGCAACAGAGTATACCCAAAGCTCAGGAAGCAAATAAAAAAGGGAATTTGACTTTTTTTCCTTTTTTTTTTTTTCTCTTCCGAAGTACGACCTAAAATCCACTATTAGAGCGAGCTCACGATTTGGGTCTGAATGCTGGGGCTGGTCTAGCGGAGGGGGAATGCTCCAGCTGGGCAGGTCCTGCATGGAGCCGGGGCTGCTGCCGGACACAGCCCGGGGATCCTGCACGGAGGTGCTCCATGGCCGCATCCTGCTGGGGCTGATGCAGCCTGCCTTCTGCTGTGCAGCCCCTGGTCTGGGGGGGGAAAGGGCTTTTCTACAGAAATTATTGGTGTGCTTTAAAAAGAAAATAAAAAATCAGGGTATGTGCTGGAATAGAGTCATTTGTATTCCAGAATAAAAGTGCAAATTGTGGTAGAGGAGTCAAAGGGGAAGAGTTTTTCTGCAGCCCCCGGCGCCCCAAGCCCTAACTTCAGCCTCACGCCTTCCCCAGAGATCAAACCAGCTCATTTGGAAAATTCTCTTTCCAAAAGTGCCTGGAGCCCGGTTGGGGAAGCTGGGCGTCCCGGAGCGGCCGCGGGGCTGCCAGCACTGACCCTCGTCGCTGCTCGGGGGGGCTGCAGCCGAAGGACACGGCGGGGGGCTCGCGGTGGGTGCCTTGGAAGCACAGAAACACTGCAGCAGCCCCTCCATCCCTGCTGCCCTCCCACGAGCCTTGGGGCTGAACCAAACAGACGGGGAAAAAAGGATGGACTTGTTTGGGAGACCTAAATGCCAGCTGGGAAAAAGCCTGACGCTCCAATTTCCCGCTCCGGGTTAGTCCCGGTTCCCCCACCACCGCGGTCCGACCTTGGGAGATGCTCCTGCCCATAGTTCAGACCAATCCTTCAAAAGGCAGGAGCTGGGCTGCTCCAGCAAGCACCCGCGGGGTTGGAAACTCCTGGGTGTTCAGGGCAGTGGGACCCATCCTGCACCCACCCGTGCTCATGCCTGGGGTGCTGCGAGGAGAGAAACCCCCGAGGCGGGAGAGGAGGTGGCTGGAAGGAGAAGGAGCGCAGCGAGGTCCGCAAAGGAGCTGGATCTACCTGGGGAGGGGGACGGGAAAGCGGGGAAGAGCGGTGGCTTTTTGGGGAGGGAGAGATGATGGGAGGAATCCTTTTATTCTCCCCTGGGAGAAGCCGAGTGAAGCAGCAGAGCATCGAGGAAGAGCTTTATTATTTTAAATATATTTATTTTTGCAGCGGCTCATCACCGCAAAAACTCAAAGTCCAGGCTTGCTCACGCGGCCGCATCTGCCGGCGATTCCTGCCGGGGTGTGCTGGGGTTTCCTCGTTTTTTATGAACGGGCTGAACTTTCCCAAACAAATGGGAAAAATCGTGGCTCTGCGGAGCCTTCGGCACTTTTTTACACATTTCCAGTCAGATGCTCTGTACCCAACACACACCCAGAACGCTTGGGTTTTGCGTAACTCTGGCTGCCTTTTTGCTTGGCTTAAAATAGCTCCGGATCTCCCATCACCCGCTGGAGCACCAGGTACATCTCTCCATCTGAATCATTACCAAAGTCCCTGGGATTTTCAGAATAACATCTACCTCTTGCAGCGTATCATCCGGATCATCTCAAAATCAAATGTCGCCAGATCTCTGCTTCCTAGCTGAAATGCCGGACAATTTTTATTTTGTTTTTTGTACCAGATTAGTCAAGGCTTGCTGCAGGGCTGACACAGGGGTGCTGTGCTTTCCTGTGGCCTTGTGTTTTACCCTATAAATGCTTTTTGCCTTTGACAAGCAGGAGAGGAGCCCGCCAGGACAACTCCTGTTTGCTGCCAGGGTTTGACCCACCAAGGAGGTGCTGGTGCTGCTCCAGCCTTGCTCGCACCACGGCACGTTTCCCATCAAGGTTCTCCTGACATAGCGACGGTCAGAGTTATTCACTCCGGTTTAAAAAGCGGCCAGGATTATGAGAAAACTTGGGAACATTTCACCAGCAGCGCTGTGGCTAAACCACCGTGGTCCCAACCCGGCTGGGATGCTTGTGGGATGAAAAGAGCCAGGGAGAGTTTGGCATTCCCAGATAAACCACTGGATTTCCACCCGTTGCTCCTATTTAATGCAGAAACGATGGCAAAACAAACCTGGCTGGAGCAAACAAACATAGAAACGGCATTAGGGACTGTTTGAAAGAGATTAACACTATGTCCAGGAAAATTATTTAGCAATCATTAGTCCCTGCTCATTGCCTTGAGCTTCAGATATTAATACTCAGGATCTCACGTCTGTCAGAGTAACTTTTAGTTACCAGCAACTACACGGTTTTCCCGCTCCGTAGCAAATGCATATTAACTTCTGTCTTTAATGGGGATTTTTTAATACAGGAGGATAAAGACAGAGCTGATGGGCAGCGGCAGCGAGGGCCGGGGCTGAGCTCGCTACGGCAGATGGGGGGAACCAGCGGCAGCTCCTCGCTATCCCCAAAGCAGCCTACATCTGCTCCTAATGATGGTTTTAATAGCCCGATTTATTTCAGTTACTAGAGTAGAGAATCTTAGCAAATTATGTCAGATGAGTGGGCTCTTTCTTTTCCTGAAAAATACCCCCCCCCCCCCAAAAAAAAGGAGGGGGGCAGGCAGGCTGATTGGCACCACTGCACTAAGCCTATTTACTATACAAAGAGGATTTAACTCCAAATTTCAAGTGTGATTTAAGGCTAACGCTAAACATGAAAATGGTGCTAGCATCACGCTATTCAGAAATGGGTATAAAATGCATTGGAAGGCTAAGTCGCTGATTTCTTGTCCATCCTTACACTGAAAAAACTGCCCTGTAATGGTAATGTGCGCAAGGTTATTTTTTAAAAAATCCAAACAAATAAGAAAAGACCCAGAAAACTGAGGCAGAGCTCAGCTGCCAGCCTGGCCCTTGCAGTCAGATCAGGTGTGCTCCGCGATGAAGATGGGCAGCATCCACCACAGAAATGTCCACGAAAGAGAAGAAACCTTCAGCGAGCGCAGCTGGGGATGCTGCTGGCCGGGGAGGACCCACAACTTGTTCCTGGCTCTCCTGCCTTCTTGCAGTTGCACCAGCAAAGCCAGGAAAGCAATTAGTTTAATCATTCCCTTTTGGGGTTTAGAGATCAGGGGCAGTTCCCCACTAAATTCCTAACGATGATATTAATTTTTTGTTGAACGTGGTGCTTCTGCCACTTGCCTTTCCTTTAGGAAAGGCGTCAAATAGCAGTTGGGTTTCTCTACAGGACCGGCTCGCACCGAGATGGGGCTGAGCTCGAACGGAGCCGAGAGCCCCTCTGCCTCTCAGGGAAGTTGCAGAAGGAAGGCAGAGCCGGGGAAGGACAAGCAGAAATGTTTGCAAAGAAAGCGTGGGCTTGAAAAGAGATGCTTAGCAGAGATGCTCATCGAGGGATGTCGGACTTTGGGCGTTGGACCTCACGCAGCATCTGTCCCACTTTCTTTCCCCGATGTAAGAAACCCTCGGGACTCGATTGCTCACGTCGGGAAGGGACACAGCTGGTGTCAGCAAGGGAATCCCGTCTGCAGGGGGGACCGGCCGAGCGAGCTGCCCAACAGCAGCAGGATGACCTGAAGGATTGCAGAGATAGAGGGAAACACGTGCCGGCTCCTTTCCAGAAGGAATGCAGGGGAGGCTTCCCAAACTGGGATGGGAGATGTCCCATGAGGGAGATTAAAATCTCAGCTGGAGCAGAGACTACAAAAGATGAGGGCAAATCAGGAGATGCAGCTGCAACACCTCCGCCTGGGACCAGCGGGACGAGGAGTGCGGGAAGCGGAGAGCATCGCCGCCCGGACAGGGACATCACTGTGGTGATCATCCGTGATAACCTGGAGGTCACAAGGAGGTCCCAGGGGCTCGGGTGGACAGACACAGCACCCGTCTTCAAAACCGAGGAGCGGGGAATTACAGAGCAGTCAGCCTAACTCCGATACCTGGGAAGGTAGTGGGAAAAAAATATTAAACAGTCAACTTACAGAGATCCTGGAGATTAATAAAATGATAAAATAGCAGGCAGTGTGGATTTGTCAGGAATAAATACTGTCAAAGCAAACTAATTTATTTTTTGACAACATAGCTGGCCCAGTAGTGAAGGGAGAAGCGGTGAGTGCATTGTGTCTTTCGAATGGTTTCTGACAGCATCTTACACAGCATTCTGATAAGCAAAGTAAAGACAGAGCATATATTTATATATAAATACACAGGGCATATCTTATAAATACACAGAGCATGTATTTATAAAGAGGTGACGGGTCAAGAAGGAGAAAATCACTGAAGTCGGCGCAACGTGCTCCTCTGAGGAGGAAAAAACACAAGGGGCATGGACTGAGCCACTGCGGTGACATTGCAGTGACGTTGCGGTGACATTGTGGTGATGCCACGGTGATGCTGCGGTGATGCTACAGGGATGTGTGGTGATGCTGCGGTGATGCTGTGGGGATGCTGTGGGGATGCCGTGGTGGTGGAGCACATGTTTCCAGCAGCTGAAGACACCTGTGCTGGGTCTCCAACCAGCCGAGGCCGTGACTGACCACCGAGAAGAGGAGCACACCTCTTGGTCGTACTCCGAGGCTGGAAACTCTGCGTTTGCAGTGAATTCACAAAAACCTTACATCTGCTCTTTTTTATTCCCCAGCTTATCAGGTACCTTTGGCAAGTTGGCTTTGTACAACATGCTCTACACAAGTAAGATCAGCCTCTTCTGAGCCGTAAATATACCAACTCACTACCATGTGTTGAACACCAAAATGCACGGGCACAAAGCTAGGGTTGAGCTGGATGCCAAGATGGGACTTTGGTGCGGTTCTTTTGGGTTTGGAAGAATTACACCATGTCATACAAACTGTAGACCTGGTATTTCTAACACAATCAAGGCCTGCCCTGGCATAACGAGCTGAATTTAATAGCCCATGGGCTGCTCAATGGCCTTTGAGCAGCAGGACGTTATCCTCCATCAGCTGCGGGTCCTCAGCATCACCTGCCTTGGCACCTCCCTGGTGGGGCCACGTCTCTGACCAGGGGGGTCACGATTTCACCCCCAGAAACAGCCCTTTCCACTTCACAGTAAAGATAATGTAACGAGGCAATGCTGCCAGGTACGGCCATGAGGTCATGTATCCGCTAACCCCAGGAAAATGCTATTTCTTGCGGTGCCGAGTGTCTGTCTCCCACACTCACCTTCCTTGTTAACTGTGGCTTTCACCGAGTGCGCTCAAGATACTCGTATTTTGGGTTGCTACAATAATTATGGCTGTTGTATTGGCACATCTATTCCCTATTCCCTTTCTGTTGCTACAAAGATCTGTGCTGGTGAGCCTCCGTACCATATCGGCTTCCCAGAGAGTTTTTGAGACAAAAAAAAAAAGGGCAATTGGATTGTTTCATGAATTTCCATGAACTTTATTTTATTTACATTTAATCCATTGAAACCAAATATGAAATGATAGAAACTTCATTTGATTTTGGCTTTCTTCCTCACTGGCGAAGTTCATTGCAGAACGCAAGTTTGCTTTGTCTATCCGCTGCTCTTCAAAGCCCAACACCTTCTGCACGTGATCCGTGGGCGACTGTGGTTTGGTCCGGAGTGCTGGCACAAGGGTGCACCCAGGGATGGGCTGGTGGCTGTCTCCCACCCACGGTGGGACCCTGGGGCTCAGCTCAGCACAGGGGACGTGCGGGGTCACTCTCTGTCATGCTGTGACACTGTCATCTGCTCCATTACCTCCTTAAAACCTCAGGTGAGGGAAAGAGCAAAAAGAAAACTCCGTGTCCAGCGTCGCTAGATGGAAGTAGATATTATCCTTCCCATATGCAAGGAAAGTTCATTTAAAGACAAAAAAGAAAGTGCTCGGATACACTCTTGTGTCCACTTATTAAAAAAACCCAGGGATTTCCTTCATTTCATCTTAATTGAAAAGCATCCACATCAGCAAGCGAGGGGATCTTCTACACCAGCCTGGGAGGAAAATTCCTCATTAGTGGGTTTGCTCTCATTCCGGCTTTATTTCAGCCCAGAACAACACACTCTTCCTGTTAATGGTACGGTGACGACCTCAGGCCATTAACCATCTCCCACAGACGCGCTTTACTGGAAGATCCAGCCGAGGCAATACTTTGTTCCTTCAGGGATGCCCGGGTCTCGCAGCCAGCCCCGCTCTGCGACGGAGCCGAGCCGAGGTGGGACCCCGCTCACCCCCCGAACGTAAAGCTAAAGGGCAGTTCAGGCATCGGGGGGTTATAAACTAACCCAGTTTATAACACTGGTGGCATCCCCTGGGGAGTTGCTTGTAGTGCTGGAGATTTGGTTGCGTTTAGTTTCGTTTCATTGCTGATTGATAGAAACTGGATTTCTTTTTTACATCTGCATCAGTGTCTGGTAATAGGTCAAGAGTTCAGGAAGCTAAAAAAAAAATATAAAAAATATAGGATCTTTCTTTATCTGTTCCCTGAGCGCGTAAGGTTGCTTTCCAACGCACATTTTATTTAAAGGTGAGTTATTTTGTTGCCATAGTAATATCAGTCAGGTTTTGAACCACTGCCGTTTTGGTTTTCTTCCAGGCTAGACTTGTCACAAACGGTCAGCGTCCCAAGCCCCTTCCCGGACAGCGGCTTCCCACGGTGGTGCAAAATACCTTGAAACTTCAGCTCCAATCTGCACGACGAAGCATCACTGCTCTCTGCTAAGGCACGGGGAGGGGGGACACGGGACCCCAGACCGTCAGAGGGAAGAGCCGCACGGGGCGAGGATGGCCGGGACCAGGGCAGATCTTGGACCAAAAAAAGGTTCCTCTGCTCATTTCTTAGCCTTCCTCCCCAGCCCTCGCAATAAGACTTTGAGAAGGTCAAAGATAACCTGGTGGCTTTACTAATTAGCACTTATTAACAACACTCATCTGGCTGTGGTGCCGCTGTGCTCGGCGGTCCTCCTCCAGGCTCTGACGCGGGCAAGAACAAACCCCTGTTTGCCCCAAAGAGCTTAAAATCTCTGCAAATCCTATTTGTTGCTACCCAGGTGTCTCATTTCTTTACCCCAAGCCTGATGAATATATTTATTTACTAAGAGAGCTGTACTAAAATAAAGACTTTAAACACAAGGGTCTGTAATGACATTAAGAAAGATGTAAAGAAAAGGGGTTCCCTGGTAAAGAAATATTACTGTGGTCATTTGGGTGAAACAGGTTCTGCAAATGTATTGGAAATGAATATTTAATTTTATTTATTTATGTGTTACATATTTAAACAAATCATATCATTAACATATTCAAAATTTTAAATTTAAATTGGAAATGCTTTTTTTGCTATAATTCATTTAATTAAAGCAGGCACAGCGTGCCACATATTAGCCTAAAACCTATTACATGGGTGCCAGACCATATATGTGACTGAGAGCCTGGGTGCTTGTTCCACTGCACAGTCAAAGCCATTCAAGCAAAGCAATTTGAAAGGATTGTTTGGTTTTTTTTTTCCTCTTTGTTTTAATTTTGAATAAACCATTTCCAGATTAACAAATCAAGGCTACGTGCACGCAGAAGACCTGAGACCCATGCAAGACTTCCAGAGATTGATGCATCTGGATAAATCCAGCAGAGATTAAAGCTTTCATCGCACAAACTCTCCCCGAAACGAGCAGGATGCTCGTGACGCTGCTGTCCCTGGGAAAAGGACGGAGCTGGGAATAGCGGGCAGTAAATAACGAGTGCGAAAGTCAGGCAGAACGATTTGGTGGCGGAGGCAACGGTCCTGCGCTGTACGCGGTTGTGTTGCATCTCTCTTTCGCAGGGGGAATTACCGAAGCAGAGCCATTCCGGGAGCATTAGAGCCGCGGCAGTTTCTGCGGTTCATAAGATTACCCACGGCTCCGCTGCTCCCCGATAGAAAACCCTCTGAAACACAACGCTGTGCCTAAACACAATAGCAGCCTAGAATAAAGCAACAGCCTTAACAATGAGTTTCTTTGCTTTTATAGGTTTTAGCGAAGCCCATTGTGTTGTTTTAACACCCTTTTTTGTATTTAGATTTCTAATGTCTTTGACTGGGGGAAGGGTGGAAGGGGCAACCAATTTAATTCGATAATCCCCCTAAGCCTTGCTTAATGCAGTCACTCTGGTTTGCGTCTGTGAATTTTATAGTGGTATTTTGGGTGGTTGCAGCATTGCACTGGAAAAGGTCCCATCATTTATTTTGCAGCTATTCGAGGGAAATGGTTCCCAGTGCCGGGCAGCCTGTTCATTAAATCCATATTGTCAAACGAAACAAACTGTCCCCCCAGATGGGGCTGGACCTCAGGGCTGCCGTACGGATTCCTGGATAAGGTAGCTCCTCAGAGTCCGGGTGCAAATTGCCAAAATTAATATTGAACCACGAGCAGGAGACTTTCGCGGTTGGTGAAAAATCTCATTTTTGGCTGAGGAGGCGGGTGGGGCTGCAGGGAACAAAGCAAAGTCCCCAGCTCAGGGATGCCTGCGTCCCCGTGGGACGGTGCTGATGCAGCAGGACGGGTCCTCCTCGCCCCCCAAACACGACCGTGGCTCACGCCGTTTGCCCTCAGGGTGGACGGGAGGAAAGTTCCAGCAAGAGTTTTTGTCCTGTTGCTTTCTTCTCCCGACAGGGAGGGAGTGCTGCAGCGTGGGTTGTTTTTCCACATGCTGGTAAGAAAGACGAGACTCCTAAAGGGTACCAAAGCATCTCACGAGCCTCCGTTCTCCTTAAATTCCTGCGCCGGTTCTCAGCTCCCGGCATCTCTCTGATGTTTGCTCGAACCTGATGCATTCAGCCAGCAGTGAATAAAAACCTGTGCCGAGAGGTTAGCATTGCTCCCGAAAGGATTTTTCCCATTTAAGGGTGCACTGTATCTCCCAATGAAATGTTCCTCAGCTGCTCTAGAAGTATCTCAGAAAGAGTCAACAAAGACAAAAAGCACAAATACAAGGGCACGGGGGGGTGGTATAGTTGATAGGCAGCAGCAACAAAGTCAAGATGGGAAGAAGGGTTTGGAAGAAAGGCCAAGGTCTGAAAGATGTTACCTGTAGGAAACTAAGTCACCCAAAGAGAAGAAAGGAGCCAAGAAAGGAAAAAAAAAAAGAGACTGAGATCTACTAGACTGCCACAGAAACCAAAGAGAGAAAGTTGTCCAGAGAGACGTCAGAAAACATGTGGAGAGAAGAGGATCCTCAACAGGAGAATGGCAGGATCCTTCAGACTTAATGGAGAATGTGGAGAATAAACAGAAGATGCCTTTTTTCACCTCTACAGCCTGCGCAATTGCCTTCCACGCTTATCTCATTACAATCCAGCGATAAGAATGAAACACCATGGGAAAATAAAGACTGATGACAGAATTCTGTCTTTATGGCCACCATTTGCCTTCACAGCTTCACCTCACGTCTACTGGCCTTGTATGTTATTTTCCATCAGATACCAGCCCAGCACTCAGCCACACAGAACTCTGGGAGTTCACAAACTCTAAAGAAAAACTCTTCTATTGGTGTAAAAGAAACAAAAGGGAACAGCCAAAAGGGCAAGTACTTGCAGGTGTTGAAAAACACTTCACCAGAGATTAAATTAAATTAGTCCTTCTATCAAGAAAAGCTTTAAGGGGCCTTCCAAGAATATAAGTCATCTCCAAATGGAGATGACAGAGAAAACATATTCTAGCAGGCTACATCTCAAGCCCTAAAAAGTTAAGGCCAAAAAAATAAGAAAGGGGAGATTCTGAAAACTGAACTCCTGAGGATATCAGAGGAAAGGCTTTTCCCAAAGATAAGAAGCTGGAAGGCTACAGGAGAATGTGTATGTCCACTAAATGATAGAAGTACGAGTACTAAATGAAATATGTGGGTCACCGTTTACTACAGAGGAATTTATGGAGGTTTTCACGTTAAAGCCTTTCTTTATAAGATGGAGAAGTCATCTCAAGCTGAAGATCACTAGAAGATGCTTTAAACTGAATAAATAAAAATAACGGGAACAAAATTCCTGTATTGGACAGCATTTTGAGAGTTCTAGAAAAGTGCTCAAATGTGAAATGGTCAGCCTACTTAACCCTAGCTTGAAACCCCTTGTCTAAATCAGGCCTGAGATTTAAGGACTAGGACAAACGAAACTAAACTTCGATGGACGCAAAGTCGTGCAAATCACTACAAGCACATAGGAACGGGCTCTGACCCACTATCGCTTGCTGAGAAGATCTTGGCATTGCTGCGCTGACATTTTCATAGAGCTACGCACAGCACTCAGAGGCAGTTGGAAGGCAAACAGACCATAAGGAATTACGAGGGAGGACACAGAGAACAAATAAAAACAAGCGCTGTTATGGCACTGCATGAGCCCGTGGTGTGCCCACATGTTTCCACCCTCTCTTTGCAGGATGGATACCCAGAAAAAGTGGAAAAAACACAAGGGGAGGGAGTAGAGGTCTGCAAAAATCACCTTGTGGGGTTGAATAGAATAGGGCTTTCTTACTTGGAAGAGATGCCTGAAAGAGAATATGAGAGGGGTACCTAAAGAGCACGGTGAAGGGCGACGACTTCTCCTTGATTTGGTTTTGGTTTTGTCATCTTGGTGTTAGTGCATGACTCACAGAGCCCGTTTTGTTTCTCTCATCATCAAACTGGAACATTAGTTTTATTAGTGACTTAGAAAGTTTATTATAAACTCACACTCCTGTGGGCAAACTTATAGAAGATAGTTTTTTAATCCCTCACCACATGCAGTAATTCATATTTAATTTCCATTTTTTATAAGACTGTATTTAAAAAGTACTAATGAGCTTGTTTACAATGTCTACATGCTAGAGTATCAATAATTATAAAAAATACCTCAAACCATTTTTAGACTTTTTATTTCAAAAAAGCAGCACTTTTAAAAACTCTTGCAAACCCTGCACGCTCCTTCACAAAAATAGCGAATATTTTTGTAAAACTGACAAACAGAATTAAAACATATAAAGCCCCTCACAACTTAACAGAGAAAGGGTATGGGATACGCAGGGACATAATTCTATTTAAATTGTATACTTAGCTGAGGGAGTTCCAGTAAAATTTGCACGTCCAGCTATGCGGGGAGAGAGGTGATGAATTCCCAGGCGCAGTCAGACACCGTGTGCCCAGGCTGCGAGGCTACCGGACGCTTCCAGAAGTGAAAAATGCAGGACTGGGCCTTAAAATCCCCCCCCCAAATCACAAACCAAACATCAAAGGATTATTTAAAAAAATTTAGCAAGATTTGAAGTTGCTGAATTAGCCCCACTAGGAAATATCAGGTGGCATTTCTGGGGTGAGAGCCCCTTTGTGCATCGCAGCCCCCACGGCAGCAGCCGTGGCCATCTCACGTGAAGGGCCGTGCTCGGCGGCTGGAAAAGGTTGGGAACAGGGAACTCGATCCCAACCAGGGGGCTCCTGGGGACACAGGGTCAGAATTGGGCCCTTCGACAAGGATGTAACCGCCCGCAATTGTAATACCAACAATAACAAAAATTACCTTGTCACTTCCAACTGCTAGTAATTTTCCTGCTTATACAACTCGTGGGGTTACAAGGACTTTCAGGTATAATGCTGAGATTCAATGATGCTGAATATATGCTGGAATACCGACATTATTTACCTGTCCTTCTGCTTACAGAGCTGTGCATGTATAGGTACACAGATCACTGTTGCCCATTTTCATATGCATTTCATCCATATTTGAAATTTTGCATTTCTATGCAAAATAGAGACACAGACAAATGTTTACACAATACTCAGAGAGAGTTAATTTATTTGAAAACTAGGCAAATAATCGGTTCCCACAATTGCAGCAGTGATGTACATACCGTCTAGCCGATCAACAGCTAACACCAGTTAATGGCTGCCATAAGAAATATGAGATATGGATCGGTCCACGGAGTAACAGATGATACTGTTCCAGGCAGGTGGCATTTTAGGCTCTAGTGAATGCATTTTAAGATTCTCAAGAGGAAGAAACACCATATTTACATCATGCAGAACACATAATCTATCAACTTAGATGAACTATTATAAGAGAGAATTTAGAAACAAAGGAGAGTGGCGTCCTGACTATTTCTCAATAGCCTTTCATATGGGATAGTATTACACCCAACTCTTGGGTATCGGGCACCATCTAGAGGAAAGATTGGTATGATGCATCAGGCAAATTACTAAATTTTTAAAAATAGCAAAAAACCTAGAGCAGATCTTGTGGAATATCTAACAGCTATTTAATTATTATTCAACAGCTCTCATCAAGGGGGGGAAAACTGCATGAAGGAGTGGAAATTTGGAGATTTGTCCCGCAAGACAGGATGTTGATTTGCACGCAGGAGCTCTGCGCTCAAGCAAAACCCATGACTGTAATTATTGCTAATTATTTTGCACCTCGTATTTTTTTTTAGAATAAATAAGCTATGATACAAAGATTTAATTTTGAGGTTGCTGTATTTAGAGATCATCTTAAAGTAAACCTTGACTTTTGCTTACAACTGCGTAGCACAAGGCACCGATTCCTAAGTTCCTTCTAAATAGCACTTATTTTTCTGTCAGTTAAACAAAACACTGGATTTAATTTCTGCAACAATTTCTATCCTTGTTCACCATTTAGCTCCATATGAAAGGCCCAAGATGAGCAGTATGTACAGGGAAATTTGCATGGAAAAGACTCAAAAAAAAAAAGCTGAAAATGCATAACTTGCTCTAGTGTTTAAATCCAAATGGATTCAGACATACGTATTCCCACCTGCGTTTACTGAAAAGGAAAGGCACAATCCAGGTACAACCCAGCACACCTGCACAATTCTACTCTAAACTGTCTTTTTTTGATTTGCAACTGTACATTTCTGTCTGGTTGTGAAAAACTGCAATCATGTTTTCACACTATGTTAAAGCAGAAGTCAGAATTTGACTCATCAGGACAGCATAATGATAAATAAAATGAGAGAGACACATTTACCTGGTGTTACAAGCTGACTATGGGGAAGTTCATTTACTTTTGTAGTCAAATTAAACAGGGGTGAACTCTGCTGGCTTGCATTTACTCTCAACTACAGCGACAGGATGTGATGGACCATTTCACAGCGGAGGTACAGGCTGCCAGTGACCCAGGTAAGAAAAGGGCCCTGAGTGCAAGCACTGGTGCAGCCCTGGGCGAACCAGAAAGAGGCAAAAAGCTGAAAAATGGTTTATTGTTAACTGCCGAGAGGTTTCTACAACACCAAGTGGGTGGAAGCGATGGGTATTTGAGCATCACAGGTTTCTACTTCTAAAATCCTGGAAAGGCTTTCATTTTTACTTATTTGTTTCGTAAAGAGCAGCATGGAAAGAAACTGTTACAATCCAGCTTCTTCCTTAGAGCATCTCTGCTTCTGAATACCTCTGTTGTTCATTAGTGAAGATTAGCACGCCAGTTTGTACGTTCTTCTTCACTACTCGGTGCCACTGCTTCTGTTGGCATTTACATAATAGAGTTCTGCTTTGCAGAAAGATGAATAAGCACAACCATAAAATCCTGCTTTCAGTAGGAGATTTACTATCATCCCCCAGCATGCTGCTTCTTGGATGCAGAGGATCCAGAAAGAGATGAGTCACGGAGCTGCAAGATCTGTGTGTGGCTGCAGTGTGCTGTGGAAACGGCGCTCCCGGGAAATGAAAGCTACGCTCGAGGACGGGCATTACCCACCAGACAAGTGACTCCTTAAGGGGAAAACCCGGGAGAAGTGGGAAGAGGTATCGATCACAGTCCTTACAGCCTTAGGGAGTAACAAAGCAACTGGGAAAATGTTAACGATAGGAAGGTGAACTGCCAGGGAACCAGCAACATGGGAAGAGGCTGGGGAGTCACGGCAGAGCAGTAAACCACAGCCACGATCCGGCTGACGGAGCCTGGCCAAGGGAAGCGTTACGCAACGGCTGTTTCGGGCATGACTAACGCTGTTTGTACTTGACCCGAAGGCAGGATGCCGTAGCCATCGTACCTGTACTCTGCAACACATACATAACAAATAGTTGGGTGATTACTAATGCGCGCCTCTCTTGTTGACGCATGAATCTATCGGAGCTGCGATGAGGGTGCAACACGAAGCGCTTCTGAGCGTTGAGCTGCAAGGTCGCGTATTTCTAAGCACGTAGGCAAACAGCACGGGGCGAGGCTTCCAGTCGGAATGGTGTGGGAAGGACACAAGCGAGGGACAGATAAGCTTACTTTGGGAGCATTTGCTATCCCAGGCTTTCCATTTGAGAGCCCATTTTAGTTACTGTAGAAATTCCCATCAGCTCTAGATAGGCCCTGAAAGAATAATCCTGCCTATTGCGGTGGTGCAGCTTCACGTGTTGCCACCCCCAAGCTCAAATAAAAGCAAATCACGAGTAGAGAGATTCAGTAAGGCACCGACCCAAACGTGCCAAGGAAACACACTGTATTCATGAAGAAATACATTAGGTAACTGTTAGCACTAGAATGCACTAGGATGTGGTGCTATATGCAGTATTTACAGTGATGTGTCTTCTTTTGACACAGAATTCTATTCAGCTCAGAAAGATTGATATGTACTTTCAGGGCATATTATAAAACATCACCCGTGTTTTTTTTCTTTGCATTCCCGTCATGTATAAAAAGATGAGCTTGCAATTCTCAGTTCTGAAGACAGGTGGGAGAAACATTACCTCTAAGGGTAGTGAATATGAGCATGCTGTTCTCCTAGCTGCTAATTTATTTTGAGAAGTGCAGTTTTACACCGTATCTCTCACAGGAAGCACCCGTGGTGTAACTTCAGGGGCTCCTGCGTAACGCTGGAAAGGTGGGAGAGTTGTTACAATCGAAAAGCCACTAGAACTGAGGTTTGCAGCTTGGTAAAGCAGCACCTTGCGTCTCTGCTAGTGATGAACCGATCAATGAACCTGCCTTAAAAAAGATTCCAAGAGCTACCCTGGTGAGCGATTTTTTTTTTTTAAATACATTTAAACTCTCGTTAGCAGCTTGAGAACTTTAGAGAATGAAGAAGAAACAAGGTCTACACATCACCCGGTTAATCTGAGCTCCTGGCACAAAATAAACAACTTCCACAGCCGTACAAAGGGGCAGGCGAATACAGGTGAATTATGTGGAGCAGCTGAATGTCAAGTACCCGACTCCTCCAGGGAGCTACTGGCGCTTGGTCGGGTACCTTGAAGCATCCTGAGGAGAGGCTGCCAGCAGGAAGAACTCTGAAACAGCACTTCACAGAAAGCCTAGTCATGAGTAGGTGCTAGAAATATACGCCAAAAATGAATTTATTCTTAATGTTTCAACGGCATCAACTTACGATGATTCAGCTCTCGGTATTCAAAGCACGAAGACAAGTGGTCTTTTTTTTTATTTTCCAGTTATGACAGCGATTGGCACACTGCCAAGGCTCAGGAGTTCCAATACCGAGCACCAGGTATTTATGGTGGTGAAAACACGGTTTTACACTAAAGAATGCCGTCAACTCACTTAGTATGTTCTAGCAACTCACTGCTAAAGTGACGTGAATTTCTGGAGCTTTGACAGGGTGCTTCCCACGAAAAAAAATATTTGTTTCCTTTTAAGAATATCTACAGTGACTCATATTGAACCCTTTTTTCCTTGAAGGGGACAGGTGCCTATCAACCGTACATTCATTTCCTGGACACTGGGAGCAAACAATTTTAATTTGGCTCCGGAAGCCACCCAGCGCCCTCCCTTCTGTAACTTTGGCAGGACTACGGCCCTTGGGGCAAACTGCCGACTGTACATGCCAAGGGGAGGACACGCTGGTAACAGCCCACTTCAGGCCAGATGCGCAACGACTCCTCTAGTTATCGGGACACTTTTCAAGCTGCCCAAAGCCAGGCGTCCGTATCTCGGGGCTCTGCCCTGAGCACCTCGGTCTGTGTTCACGGTGGGTTACACGGTTTCACGAACGCAGCTAAGGAAACGCATTTTTCTGTGCCTCCAGCACATCACCGCACCTCATAACGCCTCCTCGGACCATTTTCCTACAGCTAGGCCTTTCTTAAGGGAAGCCAGCCAGGCCTTCATAGAAAGCAGCCCTGCGTGGCCTCCATACCCCTACCCCCCCCGACATGCAGCTCCAAGATTCCCGAATCCCTGCCTTTTCTTTAAAAGAAAAAAAAAAATTAATTCTCTTCCGGGCCTCCATTTCCCAGTCGCTGCCGGGCAGCAGGCCGCCCGGAGGCCTATACAGCTCCCACGCAGGGGGCCGGGAGGGTTGGGGCCGGGAGGGCTGAGGTACGGGCGGACCACGGACAGGCTCGCCCCTGTCGCGACAATCGCGGCGAGAGGAAGGTGACAAGGCCCCGCCACCATCCCCCAGCCACCACCCGGAAGTGTCGCTCTGTGAGGCGTCACCCCCGCCCACCCCCCCCTACCGCTCAGGCCACTGCGTCACCGCCCCTCCCTTTCCGGCCGGCAGCTTCCGCCCCGTCCCCCTTCCTCGCGCCTCCCGCCGCCGCTTTCCT
>NW_010972776.1:2325859-2326422 GCF_000737465.1 Haliaeetus leucocephalus | reverse complement strand
AAGCGGCTGATCTGCGGACACCGGACTCACGTCCTTTGTGTGTCTGTGTGTCCGTCTCTCCTCCAGGTGCTGGTGGAGGAGCTGGAGGAGCACCAGGTAAGCGCCTGCCCCGGCAAGGACGGGGGAAGCCCTCGGGACGGTGTGTGTGTGTGTGTGGTGGTGGTGGGGGGGTATGTCGGGGGTTGCCCTGTCCCCGTCTAACTTGGCCCATCTCCTCCCGGGTCTCCGGGAGACCCTGCGGGAACGCGCGGGTGCCCCCGCTGTGGGGGGCAGCGGTGGAGGGGCTCCTCCCCGGGGCGGGCTGGCACCGGCGGGCTGGGGAAGGCGGGGGGGGGTTCCCCTCGCCCAGCCCGGGGAGGGGTCGCTCCGCGTTGGGTCGGCCCGGGGGGGGTCTGACGGCCGCCTCCCGTCCCCTTCCTCCCACCCTCCCTCTTTCCCTTCCGCAGCTGATCCCCCGCCGCCTGGACTGGCAGGGCAAGGAGCACCGCCGGAGCTTCGAGGACCTGGTGAGCCAAGTTTCACTCACGACTTCCCCGACAAGTTCCCCCCCCCCCGCCGCCGCC
>NW_010972776.1:2261687-2325136 GCF_000737465.1 Haliaeetus leucocephalus | reverse complement strand
AAATGTGACGTTGAAACTATTAAACGGCTGTGAAATATGTGGAGTGGCTGCGTTTGCTAGATACAAACCATGGGAATATCTGTCATTGAGAAAGGTCAGCTTCCCTCCGCGCTGCCAAGGGGCCGGCTGCGTGGGGATGGCCCTTCTCTCGTGGGGGGGCCCAGAGATGCGCGTGTTCTTACCGGCCTCCGCGTGAAAGCAGCGGGACCGAAAAGTCATTTTGATTTGTTTCCAAAGGGTGCGGATGGCCTTGTTTTCATTTCTAGGAGCTCTGGGTAATCACGTATGGCGGTGATTTAGCAGTTGGAATGCTGTAAACTTACTAATAGCTTTTATAATATTGATAAACCACGTATGTTTGATCATCACTATCTCCCCACCTGGAAGGAATTGAAAGTACCATCTCGCACAGTGCAATGGTGATGTGGGATTTTGACATCGCTGTTGCTCAAACTGCTTTGTAGCTTGCTCAAGAGTCAGTTTTCCACTCTAGCAATATTGTAGGAGCTCAGATGCAGATGGGAGAGCTCCTTGCATCAAGATGAGACGTTTGTACCTGCTGGCTTTCCCTTTCCAAAGTGTATTAAGAATTTAAGAAGAATGTTATGCTTCATCATACCTCTTGTGGATAATTCTGGGACTGTATATTGAGTGAACAGACACGGAGTAAGTACTGCATTCAATAAATTTTAATGCTGTACAGTCTTCCTTGAGAACCTGAAATCTAACTATAGGCTGTTTCAGGCTTAGCTTGTGACTGCACCCGGTACCCAAGAGGAATATTAACAGTGGCAGCATGAAGTCTGGTTTCAGACATACTGGTTTTGCTTAATCAGTTACATTAACGTATACATTTTTTCCATTAATTCTATGGGGCACAGATAGAAAAGCTTTAAACCCTTCTTTCTGTGTATTAGATAGCATTGTTGAAGCTGTGTCCTTTTCTTTGAAATTTCAGAAACGGGAAGCAAACTGGTGTAAAGCGAGTCTTGGAGTTAATGAGAAATTGCTTCTCGCTGTATAGAATTATCAAAAATAAGTATAAGATTTTTTTCATTCCATCTTAAACTAATCAACAGTAATCAGTCCTTTTAGATTGCCTTTTTTTTTCTGGTTATTTAACTGTTTAACATCATTTACAGTAAGGAACAGGACTCTAAAGGAATCGTTACAGTGAGACAGGTTGGTGCTGGGTAGGATGAACTGAGCTTCTCTCTATTAATCGTCAGACTGAAGCTTTCACTGTTGAGGATGTTGAAGAAAGACCTTTTTTCCTCTCCTTGCTTGGGGTCTCTGATGTATTTGGAATTTGGACCTTGGGTGCAGATGATTGTATATTAACCCAAACTACTCGACTTCAGGGCTAGCTAGATGTCTGAACGTCTGGTTTAGAACAAGGCCAGGGTTGTGAAGAACACAAATAACTCTGACCTTCATTTCGGTTATCTCAGTCACATAATGAACTAAAAATAAATTACAGATGCTAGCGATTGGAGATAAAGTGTTTTTCTACCCGTTTCTCCTTTTTCAACACTTACAGACAGAAAACCAAATTCAGTTACAATCTCTGCCTAGTGTTGCAACTACACTGGTCAGGCAGGCCTGAGATAATTGAACCCAATGAGAGTTAAAAACCCAGAGAAGTCTGATTTTTTTTTTTTCTTTGTTTGCCCAGTATTCTGCTTTGGCCAATCTGACAAAGTATTCCTTGCTCTAATTGCTGAGGTTTCAACTTTGTTTTCCATTCTCAGTTTGACTGTTCAGGTTAGCGTTGGTATTTTTCAGAAAATAGACCGATACTCTTGCTATTGAGTATGTTGTTATTGCTCTTGGGGCTTTTGGAAACGGTGAAGATGTAACAACCAAATCGCCTACTAGGTGACTTTTATCTAGGGAATGTTTACTCCCACTTCACTCGAGCTTTTAGTCAAGATCTGAAAACTCTCTGTTGAGATTTCTTTTTCTTTTTTTATTTGAATTTGGTCTTTTACTTTAAATGTCAGGTACCGCAAGGCAGAAGAGTAATTTAAGACACACTAATAAGAATCGTACCTAGCGAGCAAAACCACACAGAGAATACTAGTTTATGTGCATTTGTGTTCCCTTTGTCTTTTCCGCTTATTTCTACTTTGGAGTACTTTTTATGTGCAGCATGTGGCTGCCTGTCTAGGTAATTGTCCAGGTGTACTCCAGAGCGGTTTTTACTTTGTTACTGACAGCCGGTGGTCTTGAGACATGAAACGTGTTTGTAAAGGGGAGGGTTCTCGCTCTACTTATGAAGGCCTGAAGTATGTCAAACTTGCACGCAGTTAGTACTCCTATTTTAAATTAACCGTAGCAGTTCAGTGCGGAGTCAGCAGTTGTACAGACAAGTCAAGCTGAACCGACTCAGATTATCAGAGCAGTCTCCAGTGGCCTGCCCTTTGAAATTTTCTTTCTTTGTTCCTGATAAAGATGACTGCCTCTGGTCTGGTTTTCAAGAACTTTTTGATGGGCTGTCTCTTCTGGCTCAGCCCACTTTGGTCTTGGTGCTGAAGATAAGTATAATTTCAGGAAAAACAGAAAATCAGCTATTGTTGGACAGTGGAGAGTTTGCATCCCTGAACGGCTGTGCTGGTGTGGAACAGCTTATTGGCTTTGGCTTTGAGTTTCTGCCTTACCCATCTGCATTGATCTAAAACTAGCTATGAGTCTGAGGTGCTGTTATTTATAGATATTGCCAATCCCAGCATTAGCAGCAGAGAGATGTTACGGTTTTGTCACCTCGGGAAAATGTCATCTGGTAGCATGGTAGTTCCAACCTGTTCTCTCTGGGGAAACCGAGTGGATAATGGCATTTTAAATTCATGTGTATTTGCATATTGTTGGCATCTTGTGCAAGTCCGGTATCAGCTTTCTTTTGCTGAGATTCCATATTTGAGGTGTTGAGTAACTTCCTGCTTGGTCAGCTGCCTTGGTCCTCTTGGCCTCCTCTGCTGCTTCTTGATACAGTTGTCAATTGATTCTTAATTGATTGTTATTTTGGCAAATGAGAGAAGTGTCCTACGACTGCGTAGAGGTTAGAAATCTGCTGCTGATGCACAACTGCCTGCCTGCCCACATGGGACTGGGTACGAAGGCGTCTTCGAAGGTCTGCGTTGCTGCCTGTGTTGCTTCCATTATGCAGCTCTTGCATCAAGTTTAGTCTGTGCTTTGAAGCAATGTTTCACTGGGCTTCCCAAAAGAGGTGTTTCAGAGCTATCTGGTTCCAATCCCTGGGAAGACAGACATCTTATTATAAGTAGTAATCACAAAGAGTCTTTTTTGTTTGTTTGTTTCCTGTTTATTGAAACCTTCCTTGGAGGAGAAATTGTTGGCAGTCATACCAGGGAATTTTCTTTGTTTGTTTCAGGGATCAACAAGCTTCTTGCCTGTGGTCTTAGCTGCCCAGTGAGGACCCTTTGCTCAGTAGTCTTTAAGATTACATGGTAATGCTCCAACAACAGAAGCATAAACAGGTTTAGGGGTATGACTTTCTCCTAGCCCTGGCGTGACTTCACTAATAGTTCTTTATTTGCAGCTGCTTATCACTGTAGCAACTTATTTGCATATACCAGTTCAAGCAGTCATGACTGCGTTACATTCACCCATGGTTGTTTATGTAGATTTTTTTTATTTTTAAAGAAGGGATTCGCTTTGCCCAAATCTTGAAAGTTTTTAGATCCATAAGACCTGTATGGTTACTGCATCAGAGGACTCTTCTGTGGTGCTGTGGCATTCTTGTGTTCTCACATTTTAACCTTTACAGGGTCCTTCAGATCTTAAGGCAACAAAACATTTTTTTCTTAATAGTTTATCCCAGGGTGCAGAACTTGCTCTCCCTTAGAACTTTTTCAGCCCTTCTGCGTTATTTTAACATGCTCTTTTGAAAGCTCTTGTTAAGCATGGTTTTGGCCTGTATTACTTGTCTCTAATTTTTTCTAATTTTCTAATAACTTTCTAAAATATTTTCTAATATTCTAAAAACATTTTCTAATGTATTTGAGGGGGTGATAATACCCTTGCCGTTGGTTAATTTTGCCATATGGGGTTTGGACTAGCATACACTAAGAGGCATGGCTACAACTGATGCTGAGCTTTGCCTTTTCCCATCCTTCGTTTAATGAAAATCTGGTTTGGGAGACTTTGTTTTTCTCAGCTGCATGTTTGCAGCTTCATGTCTTGGAAGGATACTTAAAATCCATTTACAGCTATCTCATGCAGAGGTGAAGGGAAGGATTTTTGTTTGAAGTTCTTTTGGGAACCTGAAAATAGAATTGCTTGTTTTGCTCTGGGCTGCAGTTTAAGCATTTTATCTGGAAGTTATGGAAAAAAATCTCCAGGAGAGTTTGCTGCTATTGCTGCCTGCCTATGTAGCTGTTTGGTGATAACAACAGTGATAATATTCAGATTAAGGGCCACTTGTTTGGGCTGTTCTGTCTTGTAGAAACATGAAAGTGTGCAGGGAAAGAAGTATGGTACAGCCTTTCTTCTGTAGTATGGCGTGGTTCTGATTGCAGGTGGCAAATCTGGTGAGTAGGGCATGTTAGTAAAGTGAATGGTCACTTTGATACCTGCCTGGTCTGTGCGATATGCTCCATGTTAAATGTCGCTTAGAAAAGTTTACAATCAAATAAAACCATGCGCTAAAATCTAGATGCTTCAGCAGCTCACTTGTGCCAATTTAACTCTGATGATTGATTTGCTGCATTACACTAGGAGAACGGTTTGGGCTTTCTGTGAAATTTTATATTTCCAGAGAGTGATATGGTTTAGGTTTTTCCTACCCTAGAAGCAAAATGTAAAATTCCACAGCTTCTGGATTGGTTACTCTTTTTAATCTTTTAATCTTAAGCTTGATAAATTGCTAGAATTGGCAGTTGTTGACCGAGAAGCATGTTACTAATTATCAGAGATGTAAAAAAAGAATTTCGTACTCAGATTTTATTAAATTACAGATTCTCTCTTTAGATTTGCATTTGCTTCAGATCCTCTCAGATCCCTTACATACTGAAGGGAGGCTAATGCAGGATAATAAAATAATTTGTAGCTTTAACACACTTATAATATTTCAGGAATGACTTAAGAACAATAGGCAAATACAAAAGTTCGGATAATCCTTTTATCTCGTTTTGACTTGTGTTATATCATGTAATTTACAATGAAAGACAATGCATGCTTATACACCAAACTTCACTGGCTGTACAATTGGGAAGGTACCAATATAATTTTGGAACTCTGATTTTGGGTCGGGGTGGGGGAGAAGTTAGAATGGCTGGAGAAACCAATCAGTGCAAGAGAGCAATCATGGGGTCATTCCTTGACGCTCACAGTATGAAAAGTCATGGAATGGGACCATGTTAATGCAGTCATCAGGTTTATCTTTCCTGCAGAGGTACAATTCTTCTGTTTCCATCAAAAGGCCAGAGCCATATCTTTAACATGCAGTGACTGAAAGGATGTGTGGAGAAGCCTGTCTCTCTTCTTAAGAGATTCCATTTGGATTGGAAGAGTTTTGTGGTTGGCTTTAATGAAATGATAATTTGTATATATCATTAGAAAAGCCTTTCCTTTTTTTTTTTTTTTTTTAAATTTAAAATCTTATTTGTGGGATGGTGTTGATCCTGCTTGAGGTGCAGGTGATTACATTATACAGCACATGACTCACTGCCTTGAGCCCCGTAGCACCACTGCTGTTGCCCAATTGGAACGAACGATTTCCCAATGACAAGTAGTAATAATCTGTTTGATGACATAGTTCAGCGAACAATGTTTTGGCAGCAGGTCTGAGTGAAGTACTTACCTTTTCCTCCTTCCCGATGTGTGCCACTCCCTCCGGTGTGCTGGGGCAGGAGCTGGGCATATCCTTGGGGTCTGGGTAGGCAGGATACCTGGGCCTATCAGATGATGCTCTGCTGTTGAAAGAAGTGGTCCTGTTCCTTCCTTTCCACCAGCTCTGACGCTTCCCTGAATCACAGTCAGCTTTGCTAAACCTGGCAGAAAACCTTTCCCTTCTTTTGCCGGGTGAGCGTTCCTAGCCAGGGGAGCTGAAACAGTTCCCTCCGCAGTTGATGAGTGCCGGAGCTGATGCAGAGGGGAGCTTGGTTGTGGTTTTAGCCCAGCTGGCGAATCATTCTGGCTCACTGCAGCTGCACAAAAACTTGCCCTATCCCACCAGGAGGGAACTGCCCTGTCACTGGACACATATGAAGTGGTCATGCAGGAGAGAGGGGTGTGTGCAGGCACATGTCTGCTATTATTTCTTTACAATGACCACTGTTCTGGCCCTTTCAGGTCAGCTTTAGTATTATTTGGCATTAGTTTGTGGCTTGGTAAAACAAAAAAACTGGTTTATGACAAACTCTTTCTTCATAATATTGCAACAGATACAAACGTTGTAAATAGTTCTAACGCAACTATTCTTTCCATCGTCCATCGCAGGTACTTAAGAGCTGAGTGACGTGTTACTGTCGATCTTTAAAAAGGAGATGGGTGTAGCTGTATGTCCTGTGTCAAAGGGGCTAAGTAAGCTCTGATGTTGGGTTTTTGATGGCAGCTAGTAAATATAGTAAAAGTCAGGCAAGTGCAGGGCATTCTGGATGATGAAGCACAGTTTAGTTGCTATTTGAACAGACTGTCAGAAAAACTATTGTCTCTCCATAGAAAACAGTCTCGATCTAAAGGGAAAAAAGAAGAATGTTTTCTTGACATGACAAATTAGGAGCCTACATGTGTGGGTCTTCAAGACACCTACTCCCAGGAGCTAAAAACTGGAGACTGGGTGTTGCTATTCGGATAATGTTTAGTGGTTTTAGGCTTTAGCACGTGTGCTTCTTACAATAATGTGAGCGTCTGGCAAGGGTGTTTCAGCTAAGCAAGAAATGTGAAAAGAATGAACTGAAGGGTAAAAAAGGCTTAAAAAACTCCCCAGGCAGTACTTTGTTTGATCAGAGTACTGCACTGGGAACTCTTGAGTTTCAGGGGTTTTTGTTTGTTATTAAGGGGTATCCTAAATCACGACTGTAGCTACTACCACCTGAAATTTCTGGTCTGACTTTTTCAACGCTCCATGTCACTTTAAAAGACATCTTTGGTGTAATTAATTTTGAGGGAGTTTTCAGGGGGTTTAGACTTGATTTCAGTAACTTTAACACTTCAATACGAGCCAAACAGAGAAGTACCACTAGAAGCAAGAATAAAACAATATTCAAACATCTGCGTTATTTATATGTTTAGGTGGCTGTCAATGCACACATCCCTCCGGATTATCTTCTTAGGATCTGTGAGAGACTTGGACCCCTTTTAGACAAGGAAATCCCACAGAGTGTCCTAGGTGTGCAGACTTTGCTAGGTGTCGGGCGCCAGTCTCTATTAAGGGCCGCAAAAGGTAAGATTCTCAATTTGTGTGATTGACTTTTATTTTAATGATCAAACCCCCTTTTGTTTCGATTCATATTGTGGTGTCTGTGTATATCTGCATGAACCCTGGTTTGTCTCCTATGCCTGTCAGCTTTCTTGCTGCAGTCTTGCTAAAATGCAGTTATTGCTGGCTCTGTTACATACATGTTTCCTTGGTTGAAAATGCCATCTTAAGCAGTTCTTGCCTACAGTTGCTTGATCCTGCTACTTGCTTCCTCTTCCTCTCCTCCCCAGCGTGCTGGACTGGTGTTTGTGTAAATGGTGTGATGAACTGGATTAGAGATTTGATCCATCTGAAATACAGCCATTTTTTTCATTTACACATGCCTGTGTCTAAAATAACCCAGCAGTCTGTATATTTTGCTGGGCTGTTTTTCAGGCTGATTTGTTCCATTTCTTCCTGTTATTTGATTCCCTGGCCACGCAGGCAGCTGTGTCGGCTTCAAGGGCAGGGTGGCATTTGGGGCAGCAGTTAGAGGGTGGGAGAAGGCGAGACTGAGTCTTCCGTGGTAATTCCTGCTTGTCCTTGCTTCAAGTTAATTTGAACGAAAGCCCCCTTTCCTTTCATGAATAGAGCACCAGTCCTACTCCTTTTGAAAAACTGCTCTGCTTGAGATAATGATCCTGAGAGCACAGTTTTGTGTTAAAACTAAACAGATCTGAGAGCCATCTGCTATTGAAAAGAGTGGTTCCTCCCTTTCCTCCTCACTCCACGTCCCTGCCACTTCGTCCCTGTAGGAGCCGGAACTTACTTGATCCTGTGATGTGCTGATTCAGAGAGCTAAAATGTTGCAAAATTTGTTATTGCTGTTGTAGTGAATTAAATTAGCTTTTGGAAGGATCAGAGTGCGGGAGGTGGCACAGGCAGCAGGAGCATCGTTCTGGGAGAGGAGCAGGGATGGGAGAGCAGGACCTTCCTGTTTCAGTGGCAGTTGAGCACTTAATTTACTGCATGCTGTGAAGTCACACTCTGATGCTAACAAGGACTGTAGCATTCTGCTGATCCACTGGATATCACCTGGAGGGATGTGCTGTTTGCAAACACATTTCCTTACGCAAAGTTTTGGGGCTGAGTCTTGTTTGGCCTATGCTTTGCTATAACAGGGTGGAGAACTTGAGGTTTGCAGGGAGGTCTGCAGAGAAACATTCCTTCATTTCACATTCAGTTTGCATCTTAGAAGAAAACAGCAACAAAACGTAAAGAGAAAATAAACATTTTTGTGCAGGGAAACAGAAGTTTCTTAGGTGAATTAGGGGACAGAGGCTAGATGAGTCACTGAAAGATGCAGTGCTTCCTAAGCCGTGTGATAAATTCATTGCAAAGAGATTTCTACTAGATTAATGGTGCAGCTTTTTCCCCTTCAGAAAAAGGTGTTGTGATATTGTGCCATTTGGTGTGTAAACCACGCTCACTAATATGAAACAGCATACCTTTTTCAAAGTTGAAATACATGGATTTCTGCTCCCTCTAGTTGTGCATCAGTATGAAGTTTCCATTTACCGTTAGTATTTATAGGTATTTTGATCTATTTTAGAGAGTATGAGTGCTGTTTTTAATGTGTATGGTTGTAATACTCTGTGGTACAGTTTGGATTTTAATCAGAAGGTGCTCTCGGGAGTCTCTTTGAGTCACGTAAGCTTGTGCACTTCATATTTAGAGATCTAAAGGGTGATACACAGATCCACCAATCTGTGGCACTGTCCTTCTGTTTCAGTCCTTATTCACCATGGAAGCTCATTTCTCTCTTTCCAGATGGCCAGAAATGGAAGAAGTCCAGGTCTAATTTCTGAGGCACTCTGAACAGTCTCAGAAAAATCACTATTGTTCTAGAGAGAAGGCTCTCTGAGGCCAGTTGGCAGCAGATAGCTGGAGAGTCTTTAAAGAAAACAGTCTTCATTTTAAAAACAATTTTTTTGGGGGGGTGGGGTGCAGAGGAGAATCTGAAACAAGGGCATATTGCCACCAATTGCAGGAAAACAGATATATTGAAAAAAAAATCTCACTTTTCCCACTTTCAGGGAGCAAACATGTGCATGTATGTGTATTCTCAAATGTACAGCTCATAAGAAGAGCTCCTGTATGTGTTGGGATTGCCGAAGGACTAAAAGCATGCTGAAGTTCAATCTTGTCTCAATACAAAGTGCACCCCCTTTTTTCCATTCTCTTTTTCTTTCTGTCAGTTTAGGCTCCCTGCTCACCAAGATGAAGCAAAAATAAGCTGAAACCATTTACCGTTATATTGCTTAGGAACTAGAAATCAGAGTAGCAATCTCCTTTAAGTGTTAGATCTCTGACAAACTATTTAAAAAGACAAAATTTCATTTTGGGATGCGGGGAGTGGTGCTTGATGCTCTTGATTCTAAGAATAGGTCAGCTGGACCTGGTTTGGCTGATTGTTTCACTAACCTGCTGTTAATCTTGCCGGTACAGACTTCAGACATACGCTATGGAAAGGATCTGCATTTGCAGCTCTTCACAGGGGCCGGCCTCCCGAACTACCTGTAAATTATGGGAAACCACCGAACGTGGGTGAGTTCTGAAACATACATAAGGTGGTTTTTGTTTTTTTTTTTTTTTTTTTTTCTCTGTATTTTTATTACTGTTCTAGCTGAAAGTTACTCTTACTGAGTGAAACACTAGTATGGGTTTGCATTAATGGCTTTTTTGACATTTCACTGTGAATTAGTCTGAAAAAAGTTTCTCACTGACAACAGAATAACCCTTTTCGTATTACTTAGGGTTGGGTATTCCATAATGTGTGTACACATGTTAAAACATTGCGGCCAAGTTGAAAAGCTTTGCACGTTAACTTCCTGTTCAGAGAGCAATGTGCTTGAGTATTTTTTTATTATGCACCTACATAATATGTACATATGCTTATAATATTGAATAGGCATGGTCACAGGAGCATGTAGACAATCTTTTCATTCAGGAATCTTAGCCAGAACAAAGCGCCTGGCTCCCTGGGAACTTTTTTGACTCAAGAATTCATTTTAGTTCGATTATGACGGAAAACAGACGACTTGCAACATCCCTCTTCAAAAAGGAAATAATCACCAAACCAACATTTGTATTACTTCAGTTTCACTTGTCCACATAGTTAGATAAAGAACTTGTATAAAGCATAGATATACGTAGGCATTCAGCTTACATATCATCAAAGAGCTTCTCTGTTTTGCTTGAACTGAAAAGTATTTTCGTTGTATGGTCTGAACTTTCATTAACTATTTTTATAGCAAACAAATTTGATTCTTACAGGCATAAATATAAGTCCTGTTGGCCATGAGTTGTGTCTTACTAGGGTATTTGATCTGTATTTACCATGTTAGTGTTTGTGCAAATATATAGACTTTTCCTGGTTTCTTAGGGAATCCATTCACGTATGTTTCTCCCATCCCTTTGGAGCTGTAGGGATGATGATGGCAGTCTTCTGTTTTTACCATATCTGTTCCTCTATTTGTGCTTCTGCACTTTCTCTCTCATTACTAAAAATTGATCTTTGTCAGACACAAAAGTGACAAAGCCTGGGCTGTTTGTGGTTGAAATCGATAGCACGCTTTGCATAAGGTCTGTGGTGTTGTGGCAGCAGTGTGATGGAATAGCAAAGTTAATTATGGGTCTTCTGTATGAAAAAGAAATGGCCATTTGCCTGGAACTAGTGCATAGGGAACTATTGCATTAGTACTTTTCCTGCTTTTGTCAGATAATTTATGAGTCATACTGTGGATGTTAAAAAAAGAAAACTATTTCCATATATTAGTATGGTTACTTCTGTACATATCTATGTATTTATTCTTTTAGGCTGGTTCTGCAGTTATTTTATTGTTAGCAGTTGGGCTGATGGATTACTAATAGGCTGGATTATAGATTTATTGCACACACTCAACTTCTGTAGTTGCATTTCTGTAAGGACTCCTGGATCAGTTCTTTTATAAGAGGAGAATCAGACCATGTGTTTTTGGAATATGCAGTATTATTAATGAACCATACTAGCAGATTGGACTTAAGCATTTGTCATGCTTTCATGAAAAAGGTCTGGGCTGCTTGCTTGGTGACTGTTTAGTGACTTAGAGAACAGAATGATTTGTTGATTTTGGTGTTTTCCTATGAATCATTTTTTAAGAAATGCAGAGGTGTTATATGGAAAAGGGTCTTTTATAGCCAGGAATGAATTTTTATAAGTATTAATTCTGGGAAGAATACAGTCCTCCTTGGTGTAGATACATAAACTACTAGTAGGAGAGGAAAATGCATCTAAAGATTAAAATAAGTTGACTATACTTAAGCTGTACAGGAGGCAGGAGTTTGGTTTTGGGATTTCCCATTGTTAATCGTGAAGTGGAAGTCACAAAATTCTTTTGTGTATATTTGTGCAAAACGGGTGCTTTTTTCTAGTGAGTAGTGACAGCCACAGATGCTGCAGTGTGTGTGTGTATTGTTCTAAAATACAAGACGAAGAAGTATGCCCAGCCTCTTTAATATTTTGGCATAATTGTGAGTTCCCATAGTGTGCTGGCTTAGTCAGATTGAGTTTTCTGGAATTACTTGCTGAAGTAGTTGGGCTGAAGTAATAGACACCCATAATAATTTGTGTTCATGAGTGAGATGTAATGATTATGTAATTGCCAGTGTAGACTGGTAAATAAGGTATAGAACTAGCAGCTAAAAATATTCTTACATTGTTTCCCTTCCAGTAATAAAGATTTAAGCTTACCACCAGAAGTGTGTTTTTCTGCTGTGGGAATAGCATTACTTGTGGTTGCCTTCCCAGCTGGAAGAGTCGGTAGCTGCAGTGGTTTGCCTTTCCATCTGGTTGGGGTTGGGATGCGACCTTGTGATCTGTACTCCAAAATAAAAGGTCATGGACAGTGGAACTGGAGCAAGAAATCAGTGTTGCCTTTTCCCAGCATGTTTGTGCAGAGCCAGGAATCTTCTGGCTGGGGGAGTCTCCGAGAAAGTGCTGACCTGTGGAAGTCGTTCTCAGGCACATGTTGTTTGTGTGTTGAGTCTTGGAGGACTGTGGTGATCTGCTGGGGGAGGAGAGGAAGGGAAAATGCTGTCGTAGCTTTATGCTGCTGACAGGATAACAAGGTGAATACAGTGATGATGGTCTTTTTGACTGTTTCTCTGGAGGTTTTGCAGTAGTGGTATGTTTAGGACTCCCTTTGTGCTCTTCCAGTCAGAAAGCTGAAAGATTGGTCATACAGTACCTCAGCAATGGGAGTTACTCACATATGATAAACTTGCTTTTGAATACTACTTTGATTTTGTCAGGACTTTTTTTTTTTTTTTGGCAGGCAACACAAAGCAGATTAGAAAGAAGGTTGTTTTCCCTCTTTTGTTGATTACCAGAGCTGTTCTAACCCAAGTATGAAAATCTTTATGTGGGTAACTGTTGTTAGTGAAAATAACAGAGAATTTGAAACCAGAAAGTTCATAGCATAGTCCCAATGAACAAGCAATTCAGCTCTATGGAAATTTACAGTCAAGGTGATCCAGCTACCTTAGGCCTGCCAAATAGCAGTGCTCTGATGAGGTCAGAAATCAATGATGTTTCTCTGCTGTAAATGAGTTCCGTGAGGTCAGCAGCTATGAAAGCTGGAACACTTTGTTCTTTTGGTGCTTTTACTGGGTCTAGCTGTCTTTGTGGCCACACATCCACTCTCTGAGAAGATATTTTGCATGTGTGAGCCAACTGTGTTTATTTCCCAGCATTCTTATGAAATCAAGACTTGTGTTTCTTCTGCACACTGTGAGTGGTACCCAATCTTCATATTTGATCAGGCCCTGCGATGAGGTCACAGCTTACTCATTACATGTCCTGGCTATGTAAGATGTTATGTCCTCTTTATGAAGTTGTAGTGCTCATTACAGAGGGTAAAATAGTATGTGAAGTCATCACCATTGATACTAGAGAAACTATTTTTTAAGACAAATGTTTGTACCACTATTCTGTTTTCTATTTTTCGCTTGCAAAAACTGGAGTGAGGCAAGGGTTTATAGGGAGAGGAAGAATTGAAGCAGTTTGAAACCTGCTGCAGCTAGGTGACTTTGTCTATGGTGAAATGTTTTAATTCCTTCTGAAGCTGTGACTTAACTTTGAAATTTGTCATGTCTGATGATTGTTTTGTAAATTTTGTTTTCACTGATGGGTTATTGTTGCAGGGTTTTGGTTTTATCCTTCCTAGGTGAGCTTTCTTGCAAGGGTTTTTACATTTGTGCTGTTACTGCTAGTAGAATGGATTGTGATTCAAGAATTACTGTTGTACAGCGTATATGACTCCCCTCTGCCCCCTGCAACTGTGCCCATACTTGCACTAAGAACTCTAATTTTCCTGAAGGTGTGATCTTCAAGGACCGAGGACTGTGAGAAAGAAACAGAAAAATGCATGCATTTTACCATGTCACCCTTGACTAGTACGACAGGTTGGCAGTTTGAGGAAGCACTGGTGTGCGTCTGTAAGCCAGGGCTTTCCCCAGCATGCCAGGAGCTGGCTGTGCTGGTGCTGAGGTGGGAGCAGGGAGAGAAAGCCCACCTCTCATGGCAGCATCAGAGGCATTTCTGTACCTAGGTAGGAGTCATTTCAGCAGCTGGAAGTGAGGAACTTCATCTGAGAAGGCAGCCCTTCTGTTTGTGGACAAAACTAACTTACTTTTTTTAACAAGAAGGCTAGATGTGCTCACTTTTTATGTCAAATAACATCAATGCAGTTTTGAAAGTTTTTCCTGGCAGGGAATAGTGAGGGGGTAGACTTGGCAGCTCTTGCACCCAATATGGCACTAAGTACAGCAGCTAATTAGATAGGTTGCTAAAAGTTTTTAGGGCTACTATGTTGCTACTTCTCTGTGTGGGAATTGGGTGGTTTTTTAGTGCTTTTAGGCCTTACGAGTGCAGTAACTTTATTGTACTGAAGAAAACAAACTTAATGGGGATTTTTGTCATGTGTGGGTAATTCCCTATTTAGATATTGTGTATTAATCTTCCACCAAAAAATAGGAGAACTGGAACTGGGGAGGTTTGTTTTGTTTCGTTGCAGGTTTTTACTTTGCAGTGCCTTTGAAGGCAGTGATAGTTTATAAAGTGTGGGCAGACAAAAATCTCGGTCACAGCTTTGTGTGTGTGGCATAGGTTTCTGGTATGCCCTAAGCATTTTTATAGTGAGGATCAGATACATTGAATACATGCTACTTTTTGTTCGAAGATGCTGTTGCTTTGATGAAGATGATACTCCTTATGGCACAACAGTAGTTCTGTATTTCTCTGAAACTTGTGATTGAAGCGTTTCATAAGCAGTGCTTTTTATTCTTTAATTATCCATGGGAGATTGAGGAGTCTTGTCCCCATTGTGCAAATAGGGAAATAGACACAGAAAAAAGTGAAATTACTTTCACGTCCTCTGAAGTTGAACTGATTGCAAGTCTGGGAATCGACCAGAAAAGTTAGGCGCCATGGGCCAAATGAAAGGCTGTGTGAGTTAGGTGCCTGACTATTCACTGTACCTTTTAGAGTTTGCTTCGTGTGATTTACAGCAAACAGCAGCAGTAAATTTTCAGAAGGATTGCATAGGAACACTGTAGGACGCAGAAGGTGTTGTGATTATTGGGAATATTTTGAGATGCGAGTATACCTTTTTGATTCACGCAGTTCTTTGTGTGCTTAAAAAAAAATGTTCAAAGCCATTTGAAATTGTTTAAAGGCAGATACACTGTTATTATGTACTTAAGTGATTTAAGCATTGAAAGGCACAGCAGAGCTACCGTACTGCTAAACGACTACATCTCTGTGTTGTCCTAACAGTGTCCACAGTGTGGGGGAAAGGGAGGTGTAACATTTTTAAGAACTTAACTTTTAAGATGGCATACCTAAATAGTAAATAGAGTAATGTGTAGGCAAACCTGACGGTACCTTTGTACAGCATTTATCACTACAGGATCTCTGTGCCTTCCTGTGGGGAAAAAGGGTTAAAGATTTCATTTTTACTTTGCTAGGGGAGACAGTTTCATGTAACAGTTCCTCTATAATATCAGGTATCAATTGAATAGTAGGTCGATAGTAAATTAATTTGGTTTAGTGTGTTTTGCTTTTTTAGTATTGCTGAATATGTGTTTTTACATGAAAAACAAATATTGACTGAAGGTGAGGTCACGCTGGGAGCCTGACGACTTTTGCAAGCATCTACACCTTTTATGGAACTTTTTTTTCCTCATATGTAGTGTTTCAGTTGCATTGAGTGATTAAAAATATTCCAAATTTCAGAGCATAAAACTGAGAAATGAAAATACTTTCTGCAAATCTGGAAACAATTTATTTTCCTTGCCCATTTATCTCTCTGCTTGCATATAAATACTTCAGTTGTGTAAATTTACAGAAGTGTTATGGGTTAGTAACCCTTTGAAATGGTGCTTCTTGACTTTGTAGATTTTTTTTTAACATGTTCCATGATCTTTTTTGTGTAGATAGGCAATGATACGTTGATACAATTAAGAAAATGGGTCAAGTTGTTCACTATACTTTTAAACGAAAGGACTGAAAGGCACTAAAGAGCTTCGTGCCGCTCCTGTGAAGCCCTGCCTACTTCAATGTGCAGTAGACAAGATAAGGGGTTTCTTCAGGGAGCCTGCTATCGCAAGGACTCAGCGAAACCCACTGATATAGCAATGTTAGATCCTTAAGTGCCATTGAAGAAAAACTCTCAAAACTTTAAAATCCAAAGTTCAAGTGGTATAAATTAGGATAGGTGAAATTCAGTACCCCAAATGATCTCAGATTACGCATCAAATCAAAGATTAGAATTAGGATCTTTCTGTGTTCTACAGCCATAAGCCAGCAAAGGCACATGAGTGCCTGTTTCCTCCTTTTCTTGTCTAGTGGAAAGATTCATAGTTATCATCAGTGAAACTGCTAACAGTGCTTTTTTACATGATGTTTTTCTGTATTTAGATTTCAGGCTGTTCTTGTAAGGACTCCTAGGTTTAGCAATATGAAATAATTTGTTGTTGTTGCAGTTTTTTCTTGTGCTTGCCATTCTTTTGACTGGGGCTTTTTCCATTAGTGCCACGTATTTCTTATTCTTCAGTTACATTGCCACAGAAATGCATCGATGTTGCTGCTGCTGCTTATAATGAGAGAGGTTTTGTGAGGAACATGTGGAAGACCATTGACCCTCACGTATGATCTGGAACTCATTTCAAAGAAGGATTTTGATCACAAAAAAAGCACTTAAACTATTATTATACTCAAAAAATAAATTTGTCGTAATTGTTTTAAGGAAATTATATGTTACTAATACCATGTTTGCCAAATCCATGTAGAATAAATGTACCTGTTGCCTGTTCATGAACTGAACACTTGGAATAACTTCTAGCTGTGATGGGAGCTTTATTTTGCTTTAATTTTTGTATAAGAAAGCAGGTGCAATGTGTGGTGTGGTAGATATTGAAAGGCTTCATCAGGAGTGGGCTTTCTTTTTACAAGACTGTACAGAATGTTCTGATAAGGTGGAAGGGGCTCTGATTTATTGATTATAAAAATAAAGCTGTTACCAAATGTTATATTTGATTTAATATTTATTTACTTTGAGCTCTGGTCAAAATTAATGTATTTGTTTTCCTCTTGTTTTGTTTTTTTCTCCCAGTAAATATAATTTCTGCCAGGCAATTAACTGGATATGGACGTTTCAGCCACTTGTTCCCAACGTCCACCTACCAACACATGAAAATGCATAAGAGGATTTTGGGACATCTATCATCTGTTTATTGTATAGCCTTTGATCGCAGTGGGAGAAGAATTTTTACAGTAAGTTTAAAAATTTTACTTTTCTTGGAAGATTGCTTTGCTTGGTTTGATTTCTTTCTTTCTTTCTTGAGTCCTGCAACAGCCTTTTAGTCACTGATTGAGATGCAGGCATGGCTTCCAGAAAAAGAAGGGAAGAAAAATCTTTAAATGTATGGAAAACCCATCTCTTTCTATGCTAATTTTCACTTTTCACTTGACTTGGTATTTTAAAATTGCTCATGGCTCTGGTAGACTGAAACTTAGTCAGCTGTTTGCTTCCCCATGTAGAACCTTACAGCAGGGTTGTTCCGGTCCAAAGCTTGCAACCCTCACTTGAGACATGTGCTCATTCTTCTTTATTTATCATCTTTCTTGCTGAATGGCACCTGCAGTGTTCTGGGATTTGGATTTAATTTGCATGCTGCTTGCTGGGTTAAATCTTAACACTTTTTTTAAAACTACGTTTTACCTTTTGGTAACCTTGGAAATGCTGGCAATCCTTTCCTTACATTTCAGTAAAAACTTGTTGATGAATAGAAGACCTCATTACTTCATCTACAATTTACTTCTCAACTAAATTTACTTTCTAGAACTTGTAGTATGTCAGTGAATATATGAATATTATTTTAAGTTTTTCTCTAGAATATATTAACATACATTTCTGTGATATTGCCCTTGCTTTTTGTTGTGCATATTTAAAAATTAACAGCTTTTTCAAATTAACAATGCATCTTTTAACTGTTAATGTTAATCTCTGTCTTGTCTTGTCTTTGCCCTTGTCTCTTATCAATAGGAGTTTAGAAACAGATTATCTGGCAGGCTAATTGTTGCCTTTGTATTCTTGCTAGCTTCTCCACTCATAAATTGGTCAGATAGAGATGTTGTTAATGATAATTACTCTGGGTCACAGTGAGGGCCTTTCCATTTTCGTTTATGCCATAAAGAAATCTTTCTCATCTGCAGTTATATGAAGAACTGAAAGTGATTTGTGTTTGAATTTAGCTGCAGTTAATAAAATGTAATTTAAAGTCAAATGATGTTGATATTGCAGTTAGTTTTATTGTGTTATGTTCCTGAATATATAGTAGCAATCCTAGCCCCCTAGTGTTAGTATTCTTTGTAGTATCTGAATAGTGGAAAGGTCTGTGAACTGTCTAAAAATTCTTGGTAATATTGGGATTAAGTATGAAATTATGTAGCTGCTACTATAAGTAAAAATATTTTACAGTGATATGCATTGGATATGCTTTTGAATTGTGTCCTGTCCGGAACTGAAATCTCACTGAAATCGCATTTCAGTTGCATGTGATGTTGCATGGTTTCTTTCTTTGAGTGGTCCAACTTTCTTCTGTTAACAGAAATTGAACCTCATAGTACAGCTGCCTTACGGCTCCAGGAGCACGGCAGAGGCTCTGAGATCCCTCAGATGCTTAAGTGTTATTTTTCCTTAGAGCTTAAGTCTTATGATCACTTTGATTTTACTACTGGCTTGATCTGGCTCACACAGATAAATAGGTCTTTTGGTAGTATGTAATGAAACATTTTATCTTCTTAAATTTACTTTAATTACTACTGAACTGTACTGAGAGGAGTTGTATTAACAGCAGTAATCATATCTTAGTATGAAACATAAGAGAGTGGCTTCTGTTTTATAAATATCTAAATTCCTGACCCCACAAGGTGATTCCCAAACTCAGATAGTTGTGCCTCTGTGGAATCCCGCTGAAGTTGTTCTTCTGGCAGGTTCATGACGCAATAGTGCTTTAGATACCTGTTTGTCTACAGTGCACATGTGTATTATGCGCACATAAAACGTGTATGTTATTTTATATAATCTTTGGAAATTTTTGTGTGCCATTAGGGGTCAGATGATTGTTTGGTCAAAATCTGGGCTACAGATGATGGGCGCCTGCTCTCAACGTTGCGAGGACACTCAGCTGAAATTTCTGACATGGCTGTTAACTACGAGAACACACTGCTTGCTGCAGGCAGTTGTGATAAAGTAGTCCGAGTATGGTGTCTTCGAACCTGTGCCCCAGTTGCAGTGCTGCAGGGCCATTCAGCTTCCATTACTTCCATACAGGTAAGGAATGACATTTTTTTTCTAAACCCTTGAATTAAAATGGTACTAAGAGATGTGGATTAGCAATCGGGGATCAAGTATATCTTTTCATCTCTGGCGCCTAGATTTGCCCCAACTCGAGGGCGTTGTTTCCTGGCAAACTCAGTCCTGCACAGTGGCCAACAACTGCCTGAGGGGATGATCCTGCTTCTTCCAGCTGCCTTTAACTATGTGGTCCCATTGCTGCTTCCTTAGATCTAGCAAATGCATGGCTACCGAGAGCATCAGATCAACGAGCTGAGCCAGGGAGACATGGCTGGCATCTCTGGTGATAGTCCTTGCATAGCGGTTGAACCAACAGTCGTGTGTTCGCAGAGAATGTTTATATTTCAGAGGAATACTGTCAGCTGAAAATCTTTATTTCACATTGCTTATTTGCTCGTTATCTTAGCCTGTACCATAAAGAGCCATTCTGGATATTGTACCATACATAGACACTGCAGCAGCCGCAGTACAGCACAGATAATCTGCGCTTGCGCCCATGCAGTTTCAGTTGTGTGGCAAGTGCCCAGTGAGCAATAGCGGAGCAGGACAAAGCAAAAAAGACTAAACTGCTGACACCCAGTTGTCTAGTGGTGGCACAGTCAGTAATGGCTAGTATTTTGCAGTTTATTTGCTTTAAAAAACCCACAACTGCCAGGCAGAAACCTCCAACAAAATAAAATTCCAGGATAAAAAAGGCAATCCCTGCAATTTGGCAGGTTATGCACATAGAGGGGAGAACACATGGGAAACGAGAATCCCTCTCTTCTGGAGCTTTGCTGCCTTAGATTCATCACAGTCTTCTCCAACATGCCAGTAGTCCCTGGGAGTCTCATTTCTTCCCCTCTTGCCTACACTTCCAATTTCATCTGATTTTCACTATGCCACAAGTTAGTTACTTTAAGGTGATTGTTTTGGAGACATATTTTACAACCTGGTTTTGTATATTATTTGTTAATGTGATATGTTAATGCATCACTCACAAGTTTTTTGTAAAACTCTGGTAATTTAGACAACAATCACAATCAGTCATGGCTTTTTGAGGAACCAGTGCTTGATCCCTTTATCAAAAACCAGATAGCCGAGGTTTAAAGGTATTGCTGCAGTTACGAAATTAAAGTGAGAGACTTCGGAATGAAAAGATTTCCTACTCCTTAGAGAGGCAGAGGAGAGGTTCAGGAAGAGGGAGGGAGTGGGAGTCCTACTGTGCTGCTGGTTTTTGTTGGGCTTGGATGCAGGAATCATTTTTGTCTTTGTTACCGTATTTGATCCAGTTCTATCACAGAAAGAAGTAATTCCTCATCTTGTTGCCCCATTAAAAGGGTCTAGGCTTGTTTCACTTCCCCAATTTACTAACTTTTATGTGGTAGAAACAAAGACTTGCTAGTCAAAATGTAGGTGTTTTCCATTTCCTCAGCTTTATTTTTATGGAAGCTCAGATTCTGTGATTATCCCTCATACTGCTCTCTCTACTCCCGGTGAGAAAGCTAATATATTCGTGAAAAAGATTTGTATCAACATCTATTTACAAGTTTCCAGCATGTAAGGGGAGAAAGAAATTAGTTGGTTTAACTGTTACAACTTTATTTTTAGTTCTCTCCCGCAAGGAAAGGAACAACACGATACCTCACTTCTACTGGTGCTGACGGAACAATCTGTTTCTGGCAGTGGCACGCTAACACCATGAAATTTAAGTAAGCCTGTTTAGATAATTATAATTATCTTGAATAAAGGACGAATTTATTTTGAGTTTTAGCATGGAGAGGAATGCTGAGATAATTAAATAAGGGCATGTTCTTTCTCAATAAACAAGTTTCTCGGGATAAGTTCTCCCATAGACACACTGTGCAGGAGTGCCATACCAGTGTGTGGGGCAGGGAGAGCTTTCAGGGAGTCTATGGCATTACAACCCATAGGGGAGGCAGAGATCAGGGCTATTATTTCTGGGTTTTGTGCTTTGCAAGCCAGTGTTGTGGAAGAACTTTCAGCTTTTATGCTTAGGACTAAATCCTTGTCCAAAATGTACAGGCAGAAGAATTTATTTGCTTTTAATCAGAACAGCACACATATGTAGACGACATCAAACTCATACTTAATAGGGAGTAAATGTTATTAGACTAACCGTTCGCCAGGTTCTGTTTTAAATAGATTTGAATTGGTGAGTATCGTGATAAATAAGTTAAATAGTCTTTTCAATTTAGAAAATGATAGTTTTCTTACTAAACTAAGGAAGAAAATTACAAAAATGAAAAATAAGTTTTAGCAAGCTTAGGTGAGAATTCTGAAATAAAGAGACTTAGGATGGGCCAACTGACCTTAACCTGCTGAGCTGCAGTGCACTATTCTTGTTGAACAGCATCGGAATAAAGTAATGAAAAGTAAAAATGTTATGTTGTTGCATATAGGGATCGCCCTGTAAAATTTGCAGAGAGGTCCAGGCCTGGTGTTCAGATATCTTGTTCATCTTTCAGTTCCGGTACGTATGCATTGTAAGGTAGCTGAAAGTATTTTATGAACTATAATTCCTTTAGTGACAGGACTGTTACTTCTTTTTTAATACAAATGGTATTAAACCCCTTTTCAGTTAATTATAGCACTGTAAAATTGTGATTGTTTGAAATTTTCCATGCTAAGCATCTGCCTCAAGCTGCTTTTTCTCTCTTTTTTTTCTATGATTTAAGATAAAATGTCTTGATTTACTTCCAAGGAAGACTATGCTTTCAGTCTGTTGTTTTGCACATCAGAGATTTTTCTTTGTAACGTCCTTTTAAGGTTTTATCTTGTAAAGTTTTTGAGTGAAAAGTTCTTGAAATCTGGCAGTCAGGTGGCCTCTGTTCGAAGGTTACACTTTTGCTAATCTTCCACATTTGGCTAAGTTCTAGGAGGATCATTTCGATGTGATTGAAAATGTTAGCTTAACTGACATCCTTTGTTGCGGCTTTGAATTCTCAAAAATAGTGATTTTTTTAGAAACAAAATTATGTAATTTCTCATTAATTTTTGCTATCTGAAATTGAGAGCTGTTCTAGAGGCATGCGAGCCTTGCCCACATTCCTTTTTTAAAACCAGAAATCCTGAAATAACTAAAACCATTTCAATGCAGTAAACTACACAATAGTCCCCTTTTTGTGCAATATTGTAAATAGAACAAACATTACAAAAAAAAGCTTAATCACTGACTCCTGATTCAGCCATAATTTCTCTGATGTGTGTCAAACAGATGTTGAAGGTGTGCTTAAATATTTTCTTTGATATTTACCAGTGAGAACATGAAACTATTCCCCATCTAATTTTCCACATAGGCTGATGAAGAACGCTGTGTTAATTTCTGAGGCAAAGCAGAATAGTTTGTTGGATGAATGTTGTAACTTGCAATATTCTCTTCCTTTGGTCATAAAGGTTTGCAACTGGAAAATATTGTAGAGCTCATAGTTCAAAGCTGATATGGTCTGAGAAAATACAGAACAAAGCAGAATTTGTCAGAGTTAACTGCTTTGTTCAGGACATATGTTTTGATTACATTGAAATTTTCTATTTAAAACTGCAGTTTGCTGCTTTGACAATAAAGCAGTAATTAAAGTCAGTTGTTCCTTGGATGGCTTTTCTTCTCACAGAAAACACTGTCTTTCTTAGGTGGCATGTTCATTGCAACAGGTAGTACTGACCACGTGATAAGAATTTATTATTTGGGCTCAGAATCTCCGGAGAAAATGGCTGAGTTAGAATCTCATACGGTAAGAGACAAATAGGAAAGCAAATCTTTTTTTTCCCTGCTTTACCTTATTTCAGGAACTTCAATTTTGTACATCTTATTTGACTTGTTTTCTGTCTTTAGAGTTGAGCTGGCTCTCAACGCTCTGGTATTTAAATGCCTGAAAATTTGTGGTATGTTTATTTTTAAATTCCTCTGAGGCAGAAGATGTGTGCAAAATATGCTTTATGTATTTCATTCCCCCAGCAAACTGAGGGACTAGATGATTTTCCCATATTCTTGAAGAAAGTCTGTGTTGGAATGAAGAATTAAAGCAGTTTTCATGCATGATGTGATTTTTCCTATTAAATTTACTCTTGAGTGTTTAACTTTAGTTGTGACCACAAATTCACATAACAAGAAAAAACAAAGTAATTCTGGTTTTAGAGTGTGCAGTCAAACTTTGGATCATGATGGTAATTTCATTTAGAAAATAAAGCAAGCTTAAAAGCATCCTTTCTCAGGTAATGCAGAAGGGTTTTCGTAAAAACTCGAACTATTTAAAATATCTGTACAATGACTTTCAATGATAGTTTTTGAGTTTGAGTCTTGATAGCTTTTATTAAAACTGTTGAATGTTTCAGTTTTAATGAAACCCCATAAAGAAGCATCACTAAAGCAATATAAAATCTTTCTTCATTTCTTAGTTGTTACCGAGAGCAGGTGATGATTGCATTATTTATTATGTGCATGGTAAACAATATATCAGAAAGGCAAGCTTATAGCAACACTGATAGGGCTGTCACTTGTGAGGAGTTCAGAGCATTTGTCTTTGAACCTTAATAGCCCAGCTGCCCACCTTAACAATATTTTATGGATTAAAGCTGAGGTCTAAATTGATTCACTGAACTTCAGTGGGAGTCATGGCTCTCACATTTAAGTCTCAGACCTCCAAACCAACAAATCTAACAAGTATTTTGCTCACAAAAGAAAAAATGTTTTCTATATTCAGCAGTTCATATTTGGTATAAACCGTAATTCCTTTTATTTTTGAAAGTCTGCTCTTCTTCATACCACAGACTGCTGTCAGCCCACCCCTGAAAAAAAAACCTGAACTGGGCACTTGGTTATCAGGAGCTAGAGACGTCAGTGGGAGCGAAGATAGCAAATGCATGTAGCCAACACAAGTATTTAGCAAAATAAAAAAATTGCAAAACCATGTCTAAAACATAACATTTGTTTCTCAACAATTGAAAAGTGGAAATAAAGCCAAGGTTTGCATTTTTTTGATGAAATGTTTTGATGCACTTTAACATTAGGTCTAAAAATTGCAAACCTGCTGTGATCATTTATTCGGTTAAGTGATTCTTTCTCCATCTTGTTGAGTGCTGTACCTACCAGGCCTTGTGAGCTCCTGAGGTTCCTTATTCCTGCTAACTCTGCGGAGTCTAAAAGGTGCAGAGTTCCCCAGGCAGAGCTTACCCAGGGGTATGTACGGTCCTGTGGCACTGTGCAGGAAGACTGTGCTCAGACAAGAACAGAGCTGCTGCAGCTTCTTCCTCCTGAAGGTCTAAGAGTCAGGGAGACTGAGTCAGAAATCGTTTCTGTCTCTGAGCTACTTCTGGAGCAACACGAAACCATCACCTCTGAAGTTTTCTATTTCAATGTTTAACACAATATGCCTGGGCAAGTTTTAGCTTCAAATGTGACTTTTCTGTTCTTAAATTTGTAAGATAGTATGTTGTAGGAGGTGTACAGGAAGATGCAATTTGCTAAATAGAAGCTGATCATTAAGATCTTTTTGGATGAGTGTTTCAGTTTACAAAGCACTTACTACTATTTTTTTCCTGTCTTCTATTTAGGACAAAGTGGTTGCAGTCCAGTTCTGTAACAATGGTGACAGGTGAGTGGCTGTCCTGGGATTTTGACATGAGAAGTATGGTATTTAATTTTCCAAATAACTTGTCAGAGAAAATTTGGTGCAACAGGACCAAATGGGCTCTGATTAATCTAGACAAATTGCTCAAAGTACATTGCAAGATGTGTGTCATATCCACAAACTTGGACTTGCTGCCTTCTGCTGTAACAACAAAAATGTTCTGTAACTGTGCTTTTGTTTTGTATTTTTTTAAACTGAGCAAATTGGAAACCAAATTTTGTAAGAGTGTCTTCACAGGTAGCCTTGTTAAATACAGAAAGGGTTACTTCTGGAGTAAGAGCATTATAATAAATGTACTTTGAAGCAAAAGTTAGAACTGTTACACATACACAGATGGTCAGACAAGTAAGTCTGCAGGTCTGATCTTCATTAAAGGAGCCTCTCTTGCGAGGTGCTTTTACGTGGTAAAACATCTGAGTATATTCATTGTTTATAATGGGATCAGGGATTTGGTTTCTCAATTACTTTTCTTTCTTATTTTTTCTTAACTAGAACATCAGGTTAAATGTGGGGGAAAAAAGCTTGTTGGCTTTATCATTTCAGTCCTGTTAGAGCAAGATGAAAAATAAGCACATACACATGTTTGTTTATCTGTGTGGCTGTTGTTTGAGTTAGTGACTTTTGGGCATCTGTTTTTCTGGAGCTGCAGGAAACAAAAGGGGTAGCATGGTGACTGTACCACATGTCTGTTTGCCAGACATAGCCAGTGCTGATGGCCAAGTTAGAGGCAAAGGGGAGGCCAAGCTACCAATGACAGGAGCACTTTTGGTAGCTTTTACATTCAAAGCAGATATATTCCCTTGTTTCTGTACTGGGGCACAGATGAGGAGGCCACTACTTTACCAACTGCTCTTGCTCTGTCCTCTCTGTAGTAAGTAGTATGGGAATGTGACACTCTGACTTCCAAAAAAGTAGGCTCTTAGATTAGCATCTGAGCAATGCTGTCTGCACTGACCGAAAGGAGGTACAAACTCAGTGCAGTCATTTATGAAAAGAAAATAAACATGAAAGGGGAAATAAGACTTGGTGTGTTGTCAGAAGTGAAATGGAAGGAAATCAAGGAAATAGTGGCATCTAAATGATGAGTATCATGCATAATGAAAACAAGGAACTGTAGAACTACCTTTTATCTTGGGGGTTTTTGTTTGGGTTTGTTTTTTTTTTTCATTACTTCACTGTGCTCTTATTTATGATCCATATAAGAATCATGTTGAACCTGATAGTGTTGTTGATAGGTTATGTATATGTTTGGGTTTTTTGTTAAAATTTACTTCTCTTGCATATGTTATCTGTATCATTTATACCAGCTGGGGACCAGAAAGCAGCAAGCGATTAGCATAATTTGAAAACATTTTCCAAATAATATGACATTGCTGATATGTTGCTGAAACATAAGGCCATCCACCCTTTACTATCTGTCTCATTTAATTCCTTTGTGAATGATTTCTTTTGCAAGTCTCTCTCTGGGCACATTGAAAAAGCAAGTTGTCTCTTCTGGTGCTCAGAGTTCTGAAAAATGTGGGAAGAGTGTTTGTTTTCATGAACACACTCAAAATTCATAAGAGCTCAACTTCTGTGAGGTTCTAGAGTGATAAACATGATAGGATGAATAAACAGGCCCTCATCCTTCATCTTGTATTTTTGTAACTCTGAAATTGCCAGAAAAAAAACAAACCCCAAAAACCTGACTTACTTCCAAGGGGGAATAAGCAAAGAATAGCTCTTCAATGGGATGTAAATGTGCAGTTGATCCTCGCATCCCAAATTTGGATCCAGGAGTAGATGCTTAGTAGATAAAATTCCCCTGCTTAATTTGTCTGCATTTGAGATTAAAACTCTCCTTTACACATGTTCTTCTCATTACAATTGTTTGGCTTTCCACAAGGTTTTGGATTTTTTTTATGTAATACTTCAGTAGTGTCCTACCATATTTTTGTGGTGTCTCCTTGCAACCCACTCTCTTTAGTCTTCACTGAGTCACCAGTACATCTGGATAGCTTAACATCACCTAATGTCACGTTCAATGGGTTAATCTTAACGTTTCCTGGAGTGAAGACTGTGTGAGTCTGTGTTCATTTATGTGACTAATGATGAGCTACAGTACTTACTTTGACTAGTTTCTGGAGCTGAGTATATGGGACAGTTACTCTACACGCACATCACATGCTCTCTGAACTTGCAGTCTTTGGTTAATTGGTCTGCTTTATTATTCATAATAATTTACTTATCTCTGACATACCTGGCAAATATGTGAATTTCTAGGCAAATATGTGAATTTCCAGTTAATTAGTTTAGATGATAACAGTAATCATGTGGTCTTAAAGTTTATGAAGCGAACCATTCCAACCTGCAGAGCTTTCAATTTTTACAACTGTGCTAAGTCAGGATGCTCTCTCTTATGCAGCAATGAAAGTCAGGATGCTCATGATAAAACGTATAAAGGTGCCTACAGGCGTGTTTGTGTGTCAAACTTCTGCAGCACAGCTGTGTTGGAGAGTGGCGTGACAAGCTTTGATTAGTGATCAACATGTTAATGTAAATGGGCTTATGCCAGCTTTTGCTCATATTCTTTATTTTGATTGGCAGGAGGTTTAAGGGATATGTGCAAGCAGGAGCCTTCCAAGCAAAACTGTAGCTTTGCCAGTGGAACTGCACCTGTACTTGGAGATCTTTGTCATGTAAAATTATGTGGGAATGTACTGCTATAATTGTACTAACAGTTCCTTCCAAGCACTGTGAGAGCACAGGTCTCAGTGGGGGTATTAGGTCACATAGTCACTGAAAATTATATGCTATAGTGATGCTTTTAATGGAAAAGTGATAGCTTCCTTTTTATTTTAATATAAAGAAGTAAAAACAAAAAGAAAATAAACCTGTCACAAGCATTTTTTAACCGTTTTTCATCATGATGAAAAAATTCAGATCAGGGAAACTGAAAAGGGGAAACAATCACTTATTAAAATAAAATTGAATAGGCTTGCCTTTTACATGTAATTTTGTATGTAAAAGGAATATACTTTTTTAAAGGTGTTGGCCATCCTATGAAAATGTATTACTTGAGGAGCTTTTTTAAAAATTCTCAACAAAAATGATTTCTGTGACATTGATAGACAAAGCATTATGATGTAGCTAACTGCTTTTGCTGGATGCTTGAATTTTTTAAACAAGGAGGAGTTTAAAAAAGAAAATACTCATATTCAACTTCGCAGGCAGGGTTACCTACTTGTGTTCAACTTGGGTATTTCCCTTCCCTGTCTTCACCCTCTCCCTAAGTTAATGTATTATAATTTATGCTAGACTCCTGGCATGCAGTTTTTCTTTCTTTGCTGCCACTATGAACTGCTCCAGAGATTTGCTGATGTCATTAAAAAGGGAATGTGCAGCTTGTATGAATTACGACATTGAAGTCATTCCAAGGCCATCTGCTAGCTGTAACCAAATGTAATTAATGTTGTGGGATATAAACTCTTTTGTACCGTACAATATCTGATATGAAAATTGTAACCTCACTGTCTTTTAATTACATTCTCTACATCAGAGATGCACAAACAATATAAAGAATAAGTGTTGAAAAAAGATTAAATACATTCTAGCTTCTGTGCTGGTGTGAATGGGTGTGCTCTTGGCTTGCCAGTGTTCTGTAGCTGCCTGTTTCCTGTGGCAGTAGTTCATGGATATTTATGAGTTGTTAAACACGCCTATGTGTGGGCATATAGAGAGTAAGACAAGTATATATACACAAGTATGTATATATATATTTGTGTACATGTGTGTGTGTACACATTTGTTGCAGAGTAACATAAAAGTAAGTGCTTGTAGCGACGTTTTCTAAGGTGAATGACAGTCCTCTGCCAAGCTCCTAAATATTCTTGCCACAGGATTTAGCATGCCCACACTGTTGCTGAGGATGGAAAACTCCATAGCGAAGCTACTGAATAGTGAGAGAATAAGATCTTATGATGGGCATGTGGGTATTAGACCAAAAGCAGCGGTGACTTATCCTTATTCAGAATTTCATTACTTTTTTTTTCTTTTTTTTTTTTTTTTTTCCATAGCTTAAGATTTGTCAGTGGAAGCAGAGATGGAACAGCAAGAATATGGCACTATCAGCAGCAAGATTGGAAGAGTGTGGTCCTGGATATGGCTACTAAAATGACAGGGTAAACCAAACCGAAACAGAATATACTTCATAGCCACGTTTACACAAAACCCAAAATCTTCCATCGTATTGAAAACTGTTTATTTACTTCCATTTTTGAGTTAACTTCAGTGCATGTTTTTTGTGTATTGAAAATGCCGTGGCTCTATCTGTTAAGTTACACAGTTAATTAGGCCCCAAAAGAAAAGATTAATACATTGGTAGTTCCCTACTCCAATAGTTGCGGAATATTTAGTATTGTATATACAAAGTAAGAATGTCAAACAGAGTTCATCTCACAGAAAGAGGTTTTAGTAGAACCTCATTGATCACATGCTGATATGCTTATATATATGTCCAGCATGTTTCTTAACATTGTACTTTTCCTTAAGTTTTCAAGTAAGAGGTGAGATATGGTGATTTGGTTCTCAGGTTCAGTTAGGGTTTCGAGTTTTTCTTTCTGAGATCCTCAAGTGACTTCTGTAAATGGCCTTGTAATTGAATATGCACAATAACAAAAAGCAGAAATGGAGAAATCTATTAGGCATTTTGCTTTGCAGAATTCTTTATATTTCATATAGTTACATTTTTAATAAGTTAGCTGTCTGTGGAGGGTTAACCCTGGCTGGACGCCAGGTGCCCACCAAAGCCATTCTATCACTCCCCCCACCTCAGCTGGGCAGGGGAGAGAAAATATAACAAAGGGCTCGTGGATTGAGATAAGGACAGGGAGAGATCACTCACCAATTACTGTCATGGGTAAAACAGACTCAAGTTGGGGAAAATTAACTTAATTTATTGCCAATCAACGGGAGTAGGGTAATGAGAAGTAAAACCAAATCTCAAAACACCTTCCCTCCACCCCTCCCTTCTTCCCGGGCACAACTTCTCCCAGATTCTCTACCTACTCCCCCTGCCCAGCGGCGCAGGGGGATGGGGAATGGGGTTTACAGTAAGTTTATCACACGTTGTTTCTGCTGCTTCATCCTCCTCAGGGGCAGGACTCATCACACTCTTCCCCTGCTCCTGTGTGGGGTCCCTCCCACGGGAGACAGTCCTCCATGAACTTCTCCAACGTGGGTCCTTCCCATGGGCTGCAGTCCTTCACGAACTGCTCCAGGGTGGTCCCTTCCATGGTGTGCAGTCCTTCAGGAGCACACTGCTCCAGAGTGGGTCCCCCATGGGGTCACAGCCTCCTTCGGGCATCCCCCTGCTCCAGCGTGGGGTCCTCTCTCCCCGGGCTGCAGGTGGAGATCTGCTCCACTGTGGACCTCCATGGGCTGCAGAGGGACAGCCTGCCTCACCATGGTCTTCCCCATGGGCTGTAGGGGAATCTCTGCTCCGGTGTCTGGAGCACCTCGTCCCCTCTTTCTGCACTGACCTTGGTGTCTGCAGGGTTGTTTCTCTTAAATGTTCTCACTCTTCTCTCTGGCTGCCATTTCTGTGCCTGCTGTAACTTTTTTTTTCCTTCTTAAATATGTTATCACAGAGGCACTACCGCTATCACTGATGGGCTCGGCCTTGGCCGGTGGCAGGTCCATCTTGGAGCCGGCTGGCACGGGCTCTGTCGGGCACAGGGGAAGCTTCTAGCAGCGTCTCACAGAAGCCACCCCTGTAACCTCTCTGCTATCAAAACCTTGCCACAAAAACCCAATACAGTGTCGAAGTATGATTTGGATTTATTTAGCACATTCTTGCTCATTATACAATTTACTCATATTAATGACTGATAAGAAAAATGCCTTGTAGGAAAAAACTTGATAGAACTGAATTGCTTGAAAGAAAGAATTGGGATAGGCAAGGGTGATCGCTTAAGAAGAACAGAAAAGAAACTTGTCCTTTTTAAGGAAATAAAACTCTATAAACTGGTACTGAATATTTTCTCTATCCGTTTTTTACCGCTACAGAAGCCATCCTTCATTCTCCTGCATTAGCCAGTAGTCACAGTGGTAGCAGCCATGCTGTCCCTAATTTCATACTGAATTAGTACTGTTAAACGTTTCTGTATGTTGTTACTGATTTATTTCTTCTTTAAATTATTGATTTCCTTAGGAACAATGTAGCATCTGGGGAGGACAAGGTAACTAAACTGAAGGTTACTATGGTGGCTTGGGATAGATATGATACCACTGTCATCACTGCAGTCAACAATTTCCTTCTCAAAGTGTGGAACTCGTCCACAGGGCAGCTTCTTCACAGCTTATCTGTGAGTAAAATTCAAGTGGGTAATCCCAAATGGTTATAGTTCAACTCTGAAACTGATTTGAGGCTAAACTGCATCATCGTTCCCCCTGATGAGGAGTGTTTTGTCTTGAAGTATGCCACCTGTCTTATATTTATTGTGAGGAGTATGTATCACGGGGAAAGGAGCTGATGACCAAAATGCTGCTAGACCCTGGTGATTGCTGGCTGACAAGGGAGCCCTTTGAAGGCCACCGTTTGTGCTCAAATTAGAGGGCCGCAGCTGTCCTCACTGCTGATTTCTTCTTCCTCCCCATCCTTGTCCATCTCAGCTGTGCTGAGCTGCAGTCCGAGGCACTTACAAAGTGGGCAGAGATAATGCCAAGTCTCTGACAGAAATGTTGACTAAATACAGTTCTAGTCTAAGATCCAGTAAATTGAGCTGTCATGGATGACTACCTGAACTGAGATGTCCTCACACTAAATACTAGCATGTTTGGAGATATTACATGGAGAAATATTACTTTCTTTTTCACCATGCTTTCATTGCAGGGTCACGATGATGAAGTTTTTGTTCTGGAAGCCCATCCGTTTGACCAAAGGATTGTACTTTCGGCGGGTCACGATGGAAATATTTTTGTTTGGGATATAGACAAAGGAACAAAAATTCGCAATTACTTTAACATGGTAAGAATGATCAGGGAAGGGTTGGGGTTTTATTTATTTATTTAGTTAGCTAGTTAGTTATTTCCACAATTGTGTAAAACTGATCTTAAGGCAAAAGCAGATTTCATTATATACCTGTTGTGACCAATGTTACAACAGGATTAGGGGAAAACTCCTACATACTAAAAAGAAAACCATGTACTCCTCAGTAAGCAATATCAAGGTATGTTTTTGCATATTGTAGGTGTAGCAGCAAGTCTTTCATGGGATCTGTTACATCTGAATATTATTCATCTGTATGGGCATGGTTATACCGTGCAAAAGATTATAGTGACTCCCAGGGTAGAGCAAAGAAAACCAGTAAGCCTGTGTGTTGTAGCACAATGCTGTGGTCTGGGAAACAGTATGGTTGGCTCTGTGCTGCATTTATCTTAATGCGCCCAGTGCCAGGTTTGTTGGTTTGGTTCCAGTGCTGAGCAAATGCAGCTGTACTGCTTCAGGACCTGAGCTAGCCTCTTGGCACTTGGGGCTGTGAAACCTGCTTGTACGGAGCCAATACATGTCTGAGATCTTTGGTGCAGGCTTGCCCTATGTCTTCCATTAACATACAATGTAGACTTCTAGGTCGTTGTTTCAGAACATACATTAAAAGTTGTACTGAAATTTCAGGACAAAGAGAAAATGGAAGGTTTTACTTCATTGTTCAGTGGAGCTTTAATAATTAAGTGGAAAAAATATGAGTGCACATCAGTCTCGAGCGAGATGAGAAATTACACAATTAGGATTACATACTTTTTGGAGCACAGGTGAAATTTTTGTAAAAATGCTCTTGTGGAGAATGCATGATTGTGAAAGGAATGCTCTGTGCTTGTATACAGATTGAGGGCCAAGGCCATGGAGCTGTTTTTGATTGCAAGTTCTCACCAGATGGACAGCATTTTGCGTGCACAGACTCTCATGGACATCTGCTACTATTTGGGTTTGGATGCAATAAATATTATGAAAAGGTGGGTTAAATTAATTTTAAACTCTTCTGTGTCTTGACCTAATTTTGTCTTAGAAGTATTTGTGTTACAGTTTATTCTCTTGCCCTGCCCCAGACAAAATAATAATTAGATCATGAAGCAGTTGCTTTTTACCTAAATCAAAAGGATTTAGACAAGAGAATCTCTAGACAGGGAAACAAAGCATTAACATTATCTGTTCACCTCTGTTGGCATATTTTACTATTGAATTTTTTGCATCAGGCCTTGGTAGTAAACCACATTTGTGGTAGGAATCTGTTCTCTGTCATAACATTTCTTCTGCTGATCCTAAGTGTAGGAGTTGTGGTATGGGAGCCATTCCAAAGCAGCAAGACAGCTGCAAATGGCCATTGATTTATTTACTAGATTGCCTGTCTTGCAGATTCCAGATCAGATGTTCTTCCATACGGATTACCGACCACTGATCCGTGATGCAAATAACTATGTGTTGGATGAACAGACTCAACAGGCTCCACATCTTATGCCTCCTCCATTCTTGGTGGATGTTGATGGAAATCCTCATCCCACGAGATTCCAGCGGCTGGTACCAGGGAGGGAAAATTGCAAGGATGAACAACTTATTCCTCAGCTGGGATACGTAGCTAATGGTATGCTGTCTAAAACTCATGCATAATACATGTATTGCACAGTATTGAGCACCAGCTCAGTATGATGATACTGTAAGGATTTGTATGTTTCAGTTGTCTTCTCAAACTAGTGGTTTAAATTCAGTATAGAGGTAGAAGAGGAGATAGGGTGGCTTTATGGCGTAAAGGAAGTGTATGGAATTACTGTGACTGCAGGCAAGACGAGGAGACCGCAGTATTCTGAAATCTGTGGACTTCTACCAGGTGTATGGCAGCATGCATGAAGTATTGTCCCATTGGCCTCAGTGTAACTGTGTATGTGAGTAAGGAAGCAGGAAGGTAAGATGGATATTGAAAAAATACCTTTTGTTTCTTAAAACAGTTTTTTTTCCTTGTAGATATAAACTTTTGCAAAATGCTGGTCTCCAGAAGAGATCTTCCATTATTACCTACTGAAGTATTATTTCTTTCTGCTGTTTTTAAGGGTTTGTGTTTATATTTTACGTGTGGTCTTTTATTTTAGGTTTTTATTATAACTACTCTTTTAAACTTTGCCTCCATTTATTACATGAGAGCAGAAGACCGACTGGTGATCAGATGTTTTGCAGGGCAGACAGACAATTGTACATAATTTTAAGTTTGATTGTTTCTATGGTGTTTAGTAAAACAGAAATAATTTTGTAAGCAGTTGTGGCTTTATTCTTTCAAGGTGATGGCGAAGTAGTTGAACAAGTCATCGGGCAGCAAACTAATGACCAGGATGAGAGTATCCTTGATGGAATGATCAGAGAGCTACAGAGGGAGCAAGATCTGAGACTAATTAATGAAGGAGAAACTCTTCCAAACCCTCCACTCAATAGATCCCACTCTGTTAATGGAGGTAAATGTCCCTTCTTTATCTCCATCATTTCTTTTCCTAAAGCACCATAATGTACTAATCAAAATGTTTTAGTGTAAGTTCTGGGACTATGTCTTTGAGGATGCTTTTCTGTCTTGTTCTTACACACCTTGTTAACCTATGTGGAGTACTTGGACATTCAGCTGATGCTAGCAGAGGAATTAAAAGTTTAAGGTGCAGCTGAGGGCACATAATGGTCTGACTGGGCTGTATCTGATTACCTAGAACTATTAGACTGTAATTATTTCCTGTTATAAACCTTACCTAAAAAATAAACATAAAGTTCACTGTATTGTCTTGATATCAGTCACTACAAAGATGATACTTTGTAACTGCATAATGTCAAGATAACAGTGTATAATTAGAGAATGTCAATGGAATACAATGTTGTGACAGACTAATGGCTTCCTGTTGCAGCATAAATGCTAAGGCTGAGCATCAGTGTTTATAAAATAAATGTGTCTGCTCTGTCTTAGTGTTTCCTTAGAAAGCTTGAGATAATTCTCCTGATAAGTGTTCTGCTACTGTGATTTTATTTTTAATACACAAAGTGGTTAAAAATTTAGACCAAACTCAATCAGATGTGAACAGCTGACTGCGAGGCAGCTTACTCAGTGCGGTTGATGTAAGAGAGTAGATGCTGTGGACTTGTGCTGCAAGTCATCCTGAGCTTTTAAAAAATTTACATCTGCTAATAAATTAGTTCTAGGTTAAATGACTGATTACGCGTTTCAATTAGATTTCCTGGCAAAGCTTGTTAGGATTGATAGATTTGGAGTTGCTTGTCTTTAAATTCAGGAAGGAATAGGAAAAATACTAGTGAAAGATGCTGAAAATACACTTGCTTTGATCTAAATTGGTATTGTCAAGAAGGTGGCCTAGAAACCAGCTTCAACTCACAAGAAGTCTTTTCTGCTTCTTATGGTAGGTTGATGTGTTGTGCAATCTCCGTTTTCAATTTTATTTGTGTTTCCCTGTAGTTGTGTGAAAGGGAATCTCCAGGTATGAGTGGTATAGAAATTAAAGTAGTTACCTTGTAGAACTTCCATTGATCAGTGACTTTGCTACATGAACTGCCCATTTGTGTAAGTTACAGTATGTATACAGTACCTGATATTTTAATAGCCAATTTTTTTTATATAGGTTTGCACAACCGTGAATGCAATATATTCATGTGGTGAACTATATTTAAGCATGTGGAAATTGTGTTGATGCATTCCCAAATGATGAGATAAATTAAGGCAATGATGCCAGTGATTCTGATATTATCAGCCTTTTTGTCTCACTTTGCTACCTAAAGTGTCTGTTTTCTCCTGAGTATGTCACACTGTGTTGTTGTACCACCTGACGAAAAGCCCAGAGAAGGAGCAGTGCCTGTGGCACAGTAGATAAGTGTTACAAACACAGCACAAGTGGAGGTAGAACAGAAACCTTAAACCTTGCAGCAGTCTATTTTAGATGTCAACGTCATCTCTTCCTGTACAATAGAATTTAAGAGTCATGATTTCAGAGCCTTTAAGCAGTTGGCAAGACTTTGATTTGAAGGTCACTTAAGTGCCTTTAAAACTTTTCTCATGGATTATATTCTTTGCTTGCCTCAGATATCTCTAAGATATAGCAAGCCACAGTGATGTTACAGTAGCATATGCATCTCCAGTAGTCCGAGGCAAATACACAAAAATGTTCATCTGAAGCAAAAGACAAAGCCACTTAACGTAGTGTTGTTTATTGCCAAAAAAGAATCTCTGTTCAGTCCTTAAACTTTAAATTCTAGATTTTATTGGTGGTTTATAGAAGTGAAGAAAAATCTTTTTCTTCCTTAGCTCTTCGAAGTCCGGGTTTGGATGTTACATCTCCACCAAACGTTGGTCTCCGGAGAAGTGGTCAGATTGAAGGGGTCCGGCAGATGCATCACAATGCTCCCCGAAGTCAAATGGCAACGGAGAGAGATCTCATGGCATGGAGCAGGAGAGTTGTGGTGAATGAGCTTCCTCCAGGCATCAGCAAGTAAGATCTTAAGTGAGACAGGAAAAAAAGATTAAATTGTGTAATGTTTAATGATTCCTCCCTACACCTGTTATGAGTTTTAAAAAATGATTTTTCAGAAATGTGTTGGCTTTGGGGGGTTGGTTGGTTGGTTTGTTTTGAAATCCAGATGTTAGGATTAGAGTGGTAGTCTCTGCTGGAGAGTTGAAAGCAGTAATTCCTTCTCTTCACAATTGAATCTTTCTTCAGTAGTTCAAATACCACATTTGTCTGAAGCTTTATTTAAAAAAAACCTTGAAAATAATTTTAATACATTTCAGTTTACTTGAAAATAATTATGCATGCTCAACTAACAAGTTTGCTTCCTTGACTTGTGATGCCAGGAGTGAAGTTTTTGTGGATTTTGCTAGGAGGACTTTTGCACAGACTTCTTATAGCAAGGGAACCAGAAGTATTTTAATGTGTATATTAATGAGACTGTCAAGTTATATGGTGATTTCTTGAATAAAATGGATGTTTCCTATGTATAATTAGGGTCCAGGAAGAATGTCGAGCTGCCAAAGGTGAAATTGAAATTAATTTATACACTGTTGAAAAGAAGAGAAAGCCATCCCACACCTTACAACGGGTGAGTTAATTCACTAGAAGAGAGAACCTGGGTGTGAGGCAGTTTCGAGCAAAAAAAAAAAAAAAAAGACAAAAACCACCAAGCCATTTTTATTAAATGATTTAGAAGCTCAATAATACTAATTGTTTCTCATGCCAAACCAATTTTATTAAATGATTTAGAAGCTCAATAATACTAATTGTTTCTCTGGCTCTCTGTCTTCCTTCTGTAACTGTAATTTGTCTGTCTTTATACTCTAATATGCAAATAGCAGTGGTAAATCTCTATCCTTAAAGCTTCGGTAGTGGGAAGATGCTGGGAAGGGAAAAGAGCAGAGCCACAGTGGGTGTTCAGTTTGACTCGTGGAAACTAGGAGAAATATTAGAGGTGCCACGCTTTTTTAAGTGGCTAGCTTTTATCTTACCCAGAGATTGCAGATATGTTTTAGAAAAAATGATATTTCTCCATAACTTCCTTTCTAAGGACTGCTACTTTGAAAAGTAGAATTGATATTGAACCAAAAAACCACACCTGTATGTGCACTGAAACGAACCACGAGTGTGTAAAAGATACCTTTTCAATTCTAATTCTAGATTTCCTAGTTGTTGTTTGTAAATGGGATACAACATAGGGTCACTTTAATGAGGCATCTTTTAACTGTGTAATTCATTATTAAATCTCTAATCTTTTTCTTTCTGTCCCTCCTGTCCCATGATAAAAGAATGATTACCAACCAGGAAGTGGAAGGTCTTTGAGAAGAAACCAACGCAAACGCCAGCATGCCTACCAAACACGCTCCACCATAGAACACAATCAGCAAGGAGCAAGTCGAAGTGCACGTGCACGGGAAGAATCAGACAGCTCCTCAGAGGTCTGATATATCAAACGATTCTTTCAATAGGTTCCGTGTTCACAAATAGCGTGGTTTGACAACAGATGTGCTGAGAGCGCTGTTACCATTAAGGCTTCAAGTTTCTCCACGTAGGAAGAAACACTCAGATCATTGACTCTTTTGGATTTGTGGTGTTACTGTAGTATGTTGATCTTGGAGAGTGGAGAATCATTTACCTCAATGCCTGTACAGTATTCAAAACTAGCTTAAAACAGGTTGGGTATTTTTGGAAATCTGAAACATTTTCAAGTAAATTTAACTGGGTTGTGTTAAACCACTTGCTATTTTGGGATTTCACGCAGCACATATATTCTAGGTCATATTCAGTACTTTGATTTCATCTTCATCTGTAGACTACTGTTGAAAGAGATTGAGTATTGGTATTAATCATTGATATTGGCAAGGGAAGAACTTAAAATATACCAGATTAAATATAACTTGTTCTCATTAAGCATGCAAAGTAAAAAGAGACTGAACATTGTCACTTTGTAAATGTGTTAAGCGTACAGAATAGCTATAAAGCTGGTCACTTGACACTAAAATTTATTAATCAAACACTTAAATAAGAACTCATTCTATGGTTCTAATACCATTAAAATTCGGATCTCTTTCTATAGGAATTACATAAGCATGTAGTATAATATTAATTAAGAGACAGAAAGAAATTGTGGACTTACTTTAAGCTAAACCAGTCCTTAAATACAAAGCTTTCCTCAGGTGAGACAAGTCCTACAACTTGCTTGCAAACAAAAATGATACATTTTAAACTTGGCCCCAAAGTGAAAGCTTCTGTTTTTAATACAGGAAGATGAGACTGTTGGCACAAGTGATGCATCTATGGATGATCCTGTGGCAGCATGGCAAAGTGAAAGCAGTTCCAGGTAGCTTTACTGGTCTCTTAATTGTTAACATTAGCTTATTAAGTAATTTAAGTAAGACATAAGTAAGACTTAAGTAAGTATTGTGCTACTGCGACTACAAGTCAGTACAGATTTTTTACACCTTATGACACATGGAAGCAAAGTGTCTAGTACACTTAGGTAGTTTAAAATGGTAACCAACAAAATTTGTGGAGTCTGTGAACAGACAAATACTTTTATGAGTGACTAAGTAATTGTAAAAATTTTTATAACAGTATTTAACAGAAAACCAGTGTGAAAATTTCTTAATTTTGAAGACTGACTTTTTTTCCAGTCCTTCATGGAGCATTTTATATTGTAGTTTTTTGTGTCCATGTCACGTCCTGCCCCCCCCCCCCAAAGTCAAGAACAGTTTTGAAAGACCATTTGTAAGAAAACTTTGTCTTTAATTAAGAACTGCTTGAAAAAATCAATGCCAGTTAGTCATATGCAATAGAAATATTGATAGAAGTGCATACATATCTTCTGTTCATACTTCAGTATTTCCAGCTTTTTCTGTTGTCAGTATGTATTTGTGTACAATTTTTACAGTCTCTTTTCTTATTCTTAATGTTATGCTTTTATGGCTGGAAGGGCCATGAGCTAATATAAATACTGTATGTTTGTTATTTGGATATTAAAGAAGTCAGAACTGTATTTTTAGAAGAGTGCTCTAGTTTTCTATATTTTTCATGCATTTGTACAGTCAGTTCTTATGAAGTCAGTCTATGAATCAGTGAAATAATTAGTATGAAAATAGGTATCAGCCATAACTTTAGTTTTACTGTGAGTTTGCAATTGATAAAATAATTTGCTGAAATACATAAATTAGAGGGCACTGAGGTTTTCTTTAAATTCACATGAGAGAGAAATTTTGTGCTAATCCTGACATCTGTTCCACATAACCAGAAGAGCAGGTTGCATGTTTGGACCTTTCACTCCATTGTGTGAAAACTGAAGTGCTGTTTTCTTTCTTACAACTTTTTATTATCTACAGTGATTCATCAAGTGAATATTCTGACTGGACAGCAGATGCTGGAATTAATCTCCAGCCGCCAAAGAGACAAACCAGGCAGGCAGCTCGGAAAATCTGTAGTAGTTCTGAAGATGAAAATATGAAGGGAACAAAAGGACTGGAGCCCAAACGAAGGAAACTTAAACAGCCTAGAAAAAAGGTCAACATTTTAAATTTTTTAGTGTCTTTTTTTTTACTTTATGAATATAAATTTTATTTTGAGTGGTTGTTTTCAAAGTAAAATTTTTCACAAAAGATATATAGTAAGAAAGAACCTATGGACAGCACAGGAATTGTAGTACCAGTGGTACCCAGAGTATTTTTGTTTGTTTGCTTTGCTGCTTTGTGACATAGATGTACTTCCATGTTTCACGCAGGTGGTATGTTTTCTCCCAGATTTATGCTCTTCACTGCAGTTAGATTTACTCCAAGGTGATTTTGTTGTAAAATTATAATGCACCTGTATTGTATTTACATTGTCAGATTTCTTTTTCCTAGTATTTTTAAAGATGTTTAGAATATTTCTAAAGAAATATAATCTCTTTATTTATGAATGTTTTAACCTTCTATTTTGTTTTTAATGAACATGTCTTATTCCCTGCTGTTCAGTTAAGGTTTTTAGAAGGTTGACATTCCAGCATTTGCTTTGCCCTTATATCTAGTTATCTTCAATAAGTGCTGTATGATCAGTTTTTCATATGTTCTGCCACAGTAATTACAGCTTGCATTCTAAATTTAATGTAATATATTTAAGAAACCAAGTGGACTGCTTTCGATGGAAGGTGAACCCAGTGAAGAATGGCTTGCCCCACAGTGGATCTTGGATACTATACCCCGCCGCTCACCTTTTGTCCCACAAATGGGCGATGAGGTAATAAGCGTAGCAATTCTGAAATTCCTGCCTACACTGATGAGCTTGTTTTGGTCAGGACTGTTATGTCTAGTAATATTTTCAGTGAATCGTGCTCAAGATAGGCTGAGCTTTGATAACTTTTTTTTATTCTTAGTCAGTCAGTTGTTTACAGATAGCTGTCCTATGTCTCTTGATTGTGCATCTTCAGACAAGCCTGCACACTTCTTAATGATCCCAAGTTTGAAAGCACATAGCAGGTGTGACTTTGGGGGCTGATATCAATATTTTTAAGGAGAAGAGTGCTTTATAATGAAATACTGAAGTGTGCAGTATGTTCTGAAAGGGATGATGCCTGATGTGTTCATAGAAATTTTAGAATAAACAGGAAGAGAACTATCAGTAAAATAATGGGTTTTTATATTTTCTTTTAAGATCATATACTTTAGGCAAGGCCATGAAGCTTATGTGCGGGCAGTAAGGAAAGCAAAAATTTACAGTATTAACATGCAAAAACAACCATGGAACAAAATGGAACTCAGGGTAAGTTAAACAAATACTTTCAAGAGCTGAATGTCTCTGTAATGTTAAATTGACATTAAAAACCAGTATGAAAAATATGAAGAAAGCATCACTTTAAAATGTTAATATCAAAATTAAAATGGTAAATCTTAAAATTAGTGTTTTCATTAACACAAAGCCTTTACATGTGTTCAGTTCCTGATAGGAAGCCAGAAGGATATTAAAGAATGTGAAAGTTTATCTAGTGTGGTATTCTTGCCTGATGGATAAAAAAAATGTAGAATATTAAATAAAAGAAAAAGTGAGAGCAGTTAAGCACTGGAACAGGTTGCCCTGCTTTTTTTTTCTTAACGCTAATTAATTCAGAACCCACCGCTCAAAAGCTGTTTGTAGTTCTGTCAGCGCTCTACAATGACCTGAACATCTAGGTTCTACTTATTGTTTTTAATGCTGTAGTAAGAAGTAAGACATCATGGCGCAAAGACCTAAATGTATGCATAAGCTCTGCTAAAGAGTGGATCTAGCTAAGCATATAATTGTGTATGTTCTTAAATTCTTGGAAGGGCAAGACAAGATCTTACAACATATGCTTGGATAGATACTAGGTTTACATAGCTATGTTGATTTTTCTTATCCTTTTACTTTGAACCCCTTAGTACTCAATCCACAGTGTTGCCATATTTTTTTCTGCTTTACTCAGATTTCATATCAAGAGAAGAGCACACGTGTATGCTAATATTCATATATGTGTATGCCAGTGGTTCTATTAATGAAAACAATTGCTTTACTGGAAAAACATCTGGCTACTGGTCGGTCCTAGGTATTTAGGGATTCTTGCTGTAATCTTCAGTTTGTAAGGAAAAGGCAATAGCATTTCACTTGGGATAGAGTCCTTACCACCAGCTGATGTTTTACAGGATGTGAACATAAAGGCTATTGTTGAATTTCCACTTTAAGAGGAAGAATTTCCTTTTATTTCCCCTGCATGTTGCTATGCAAGGGTGGGAGGCCCTGGGTTTGGTCAGGTATAATCTTTGGTGCCATCAGTGTGGTTAAAACCAGAGTGGGTATGTTCCTTAGAACCTTATTACAAAAAAATAATTTGTGGGTGTAATGTTCACAAATCTACCAAGGGAATGGGCATCTTATGTCTTTTTTTTTTTCTTTTTAAGGTGACTGTGATTGATTTTTAGTATTTGGAAAAGAACACTTTTATGGGTGAAATTACCTGGGCTGTAGAGTGGAAATATATTTGGTTTTTATTAATGTTTGGTACTTTAACATGGACATTTTTGTTAGCAAGTTAAAATAACACTGTTCCATGCTTATTGATAAACAGGAACAAGAATTTGTGAAGACTGTAGGAATTAAATATGAAGTTGGGCCTCCTACACTCTGCTGCTTGAAGCTTGCATTCCTAGATCCAATCACAGGCAAAATGACAGGAGAATCATTTTCCATAAAGTAAGTAAACTGAAATGCTGATGACATTCTTCAAAAGATTTTCTTGCAGTTTAGAAGCTTCCCCCCTCTCCTTTCTTTTGTCTCTTGCAAGGCATGATGATGGCGTTAATTAGTTATTATAGCAAAGTTGAAAACAAAATGCATGAAATTTTGTTTTTGGAGACTCTCTGTATTGTACATGTGGAACTATGTTTATGGGTTATAGAAGCAATTTTTTTTGTCTATTTCATGAAGGTACCATGATATGCCAGATGTTATTGACTTCCTTGTGCTGCATCAGTTTTATAATGAAGCCAAAGAAAGGAACTGGCAAATAGGTGACTACTTTTTTTCCACTTCCATATGTTTTGCAACATTTCTGCAGCTGTTTAATAGGATACAGCGTCTCTATTACATGATGTAAAGGACTATACTACACATGATACTACAGCGATCATTGGAAACTTTATTTGATGTTTGCTGCAATTCCTGTAGCAGAAAAAAGAGAGAAATGAGAGAAAGTGTTACGAGGCCTGTGATAGCAGAAGCAGCTACTGTTATAGAATGATTTGAGGCATGGAGGCAGCTGTGACTAATTACTAGAGATGTGGAAGTCCTCCCTTAGGGGAAGGGCAGCAGTGCAAAAAGTAAGAATTGAAGTAGTGCATTTATGAAAGATGAAGTTGATTCTCTAAAAAGAAGTATTTAACAATTATTTATGTTGTTCTTTTGCTGAATGCAATCTTTTCCCTTACAGGGGATAGATTTCGCAGTATAATAGATGACGCTTGGTGGTTTGGAACTGTGGAGAGTCAGCAGCCTTTCCAGGCAGAATATCCTGATAGTTCCTTCCAGTGCTACTGTGTTCAGTAAGTACATTACAGCTATGTAAATATCACACACATTTACATGCTCTGGGTCTCCTAGATGTTTACATGCAACTTAAGCATGTACCTCAAGAACTAGGCTCCTTTTTTCCATTCAAATACGTAATCAGCTGCTTTGTTTTTATTTAATTATGAACTTATTCATAAAACAACGCATAAAACAGCAGTGCAGTGAATATATAGGAGATACAAGAGAGAAATAAGGAGTTGGAATGTAGCAAGTGACAAGTCTTGTTTCTAATAGGCATGACCTTTTTAGTTTAAGTCTGGTGGAGAAAAGGTGTATTGTTATATTCAGCTCTAACTTATGCATTTGAATATATATTTTTTTAATAGCTGGGACAACAATGAAAGAGAGAGGATGAGTCCATGGGACATGGAACCAATTCCAGAAGGAAGTAAGTGTGTATTGAGTTCACATCCACGTACAAAGTAAATAGTTTTTTGCCACTGCTAGTACTTACTGTTGTTGAATTCTTCATATTTAGCTGCTTATCCGGAGGAGGTTGGTGCTGGAGTTCCTGTGACTCCAGATGAGCTGACAGCTCTTCTCTACAAACCCCAGGAAGGAGAATGGGGTGCCCATTCCAGAGATGAAGAATGTGAACGAGTAATCCGGGGGATTGAGCAACTTCTTTCCCTTGGTATGTTTGGAGAGAAAAGGTGGAAGGATTAAGAATATCAGTGTGGTGGCACATGACTAAAGAGTAGATAGGATGGCGTTTTGGGAGTTGTTGTGGAGAATTTGAAATGTGCCAACTAAGTAATTGAAAAGAGCCTTTTAAATTTCATATGGTGTCCTTTTCAGTTATACTCCTTTTTTTTCTGGGGCTTGACCTGCTTCCTTTCAGGTTAATGGGGATTCTCAGTGGGTCATATCTAAATATGAATGAGCTTAACATTGAATTAAACCTCTGAAAAAACAACCAAAAAATCCCTTGTAACTAGTTTGTAGCCCTTCAATAGCATGCTATGATTTAAATTCTACCCTATATTTATACATAGGACATGCCTGTATTCTTAGTTTACGTTGCTTGTTGTAGTATTCCTGTTGTAAGTGCATATGCCATGTTGCTTTTTAGCAATATGGTTAGATGCTGGCATGCAAATCTCAGATGCAATACTTAAACAAAAAATGCTTTTTCAAGAGTAGTTAACAGATGGTACAAGAGGAAGAATCCTACCCTTTGGGTAATGACATATCCAGCTGTAGATCTGTATTGCTTTTGCTGAATTCTTAGAAGGAAACCCAGAAACCATTATAAAGAGTCTGGTTATAACTGCCCTTCTGGTATCTTCTGAGGCATCTACATTATTTTGATCTTTTGTCTTTCAGACATTTCTAATCCCTTTGCTGTTCCGGTGGACCTTAGTGCCTATCCCATGTATTGCACTGTTGTTGCTTATCCAACTGACCTCACCACAATCAGGAGGAGACTTGAAAACAGGTTTTATAGGTCAGTTGGATTTTTATTTGTTTGTAATCTACATTTACTATAGCCCCATCAAGGACAGTATGTTTAGCTATGTAATGCCACTTCAGCAATATATTTCTTCGATGAGTCAACAGCATAAGATCAGATTCTATTTGGCCTTTGGCAAAGTGAGTCTTCCTGAATAATAATTTCTTTTGGCCACATTGTTAAGGCAAAAGCTGGTATATCTGGATCTGCGTCTTTTTTGTGTAACGTATGGAGCCTTACTCTCTGGATGTGTTTGAAGGCAGAGCATATTTGCTTCATCTGTATCTCTGCTGCCTTTGAACCAGATGCTTTGCTTGTACTGCAGTTGCCAGAAGTGGGCTAAGTAGTGGTGTAAACTAGAAATCTCAGTTTTTCTAGTTAACTTGGGGATAAATAATGTCCTGCGCTCCCCCCCGAAGACCAGTTTATCTCTAAGGCTTTCTCTAAGTGGGAGCAGTCAGCAGTCTTCTTCAGTAGGGTTGTTTCCTCTTTTCATTCCATTCATTGCTGATTTGACGAGGGACATCTTGTTTCCACAAAGCTGTCACAGCCTGGCACATTGGGCCAGTCAGCAGTATGTGAACAGAAACCACTTACCTTGGTCTCTAGCAACCTGTTTCTCCTGGATCTGAATTAGCTGATTCCTTTTTTTACTGAGGAATCCTACTGAACTCAGAAGAAAAAATAATGTACTCCTTCCTCACTACCCCTTTCCTCGTTTTTTTTTTTGTTTTGTTTGGTTGTTTTTTTTTTTTTTTAGAAGAATCTCTGCACTGATGTGGGAGGTACGATACATTGAACATAATGCCAGGACTTTCAACGAGCCAGACAGTCCTATAGTCAAAGCAGCCAAAATTGTAACAGATGTCTTACTTCGCTTCATTGGGTAGGCTTTTTTTTTACTTTATAGACCTGACATCTTGAGTTTCTGAGATAATTGATTATGTATTTTGGCTTTTGTTACTGTCCTGCAGGGATCAGAGTTGTACTGATATATTAGAAATATATAACAAGGTGAAAGCAGAAGACCTAAGCAGTACTGATGAAGAGGAGGTAAGACCATTAAGTCTGATTGTCAGAACTTCTTAACTTTTTAAATTCAGCACTTAGAAGAAATTTGAGAAAGATTTTTTTGTTGTTGTTGTTGAGTTTTTATTTTATGGGTAGTTGCACTGACTTTTTGAGATGAGCCTATTTAGGCCATTTATGTTGCTCCCCTGGGTCAATAAGCTCCCTTAAGTAAGTAAAAATTATTCTTTGAACTGCCTATATTTAATCTCCTCCCAGTACATGATGTTTTGTTGTGTGAGGAAGTATTAGTAAGTAAGGGAAATATGAACTGGAGCTGTTATTCAGTCTGCCAAAACCAGAAGGACGACAGCTCTCCTATTGTCAGTGAGGCAGCAGAGCTGGTTTTCTTATGTAATTCTGTGTCATTTCCTGTCAGTTGTACCTTGGAGTGAAATGACAGGTAGAAAATGGGTTAGATATCACTTCCTCCAACTTTTTCTCTCTCCTTACACCTTCTCCCCTTAAATGCAGTTTGTAAACATTTTGAAATTTGCTGCAGTTTCTGTTACAAAAAAGTGACCTGTTACAACCAAAGTCACCTGGGTTTGTTTTACTTTTACAGTGTTGCTTTCTAATACATGAGCTGGTGTAAGATTTAGTTAGGAGGATTCTTCCCTCCTCCCTTCCCCAAGACATACTCCATTGTTGCAGTTTTGAAATATTTAAGTTAAACGTGATGCTGCTTTGAACACCTATATGCTTATGGCCGGTGCTATTGTCTTAGATTTGTATTGAAACTTAAAATCTAGACTACAATGTCATAATTTAATTACTTTTATAAAACTGAAGATATAATAATGGCATCTATTTTTACAGACTATTAAAAGAGTATTTTGAAGAAAATGAGGGATTTCCATGACTTACATAGCACACCCTCCTTTCCCAACTGAACCTTCTTGTGTCAGTTGTGAAGCTCATCTGTTCTGTGTCAAGCAGTGATCAGAAGTGTCCATAATTGCTACTATATCACCTTCCTTTCTCTCCAGCCTTTCAAAGAGCTGGTTTATAATATGTTTTGGTTTATAGTATGTTTTAAAATAAGAAAGAAATTACTTTCGTATTCTTTGTAGAAACTTTCCTGTCATCTCAACATTATTTATTTTTAATAACTGGTAAAATGCTGTGTACAAAGGAGGTTTTGTTGCAATTTCTAAATCCAGATTCTGAAAAGAATATTGCATACACTTGATGTAAGTCAGTCATTACATGAAACCTGAATAAACTCAGTACAGCTGCTCAGAGCATGAACATTTAGGCAGTGGAATAGAGCTCTGCAATACTGGGACTTAGCTGAGTTTTAAGGACTGAAAATAAGCCATTCATATTTCTCACATGTTTATGTATAATTTATATGGAAGCAGACTTGGAAAAGAGATGAAACAGCTCATCCACCTAATTTTTTAATTTTTTTTTTAAGTTACGTGACTGCTAGTTTGAAACTAGTTTCTGTTTTGCTTGAACCATTCATTGCGTTTGAGTAGTTTAAAATTGGGGGTTTTCGTTGTTGGCTGGCTGGTTTTTAACCCTTTTTCTATTGCTGAGGGTGCATACAAGCATGCATGTGTGTAATCATTAACTTTGCCTTTAGGTGGCAGAAGTAGATGTAGATTCAGACGCTCCGGGAACTTCCTCTGGAAAAAGACGAGTGAGTAAACATTTCTGCTTGGTCTAGCTTGTGAAGGGAGGTACACCAGGTACTGAAACACTCATTTAGGTCTGGAATGGTTTAAATTTGTCATGGCCAGCAGTCTGTAGGACTAACTATGTGAATTCAGTTGCATGTGTATGTAAGTGTTGGCAGACTAAGGAAGTTACTGTGCAGAAAAATTTAGTTAATTGCTGAAGAATTTTTTTTTATTTGACTTGAAACATACCTAGAACAGATTCAATTTTCAGTCAAATTTGGACGAAAGCTGATAAAAATAACAAGGTTGGATGCAAAATATTGCATACCTCTCATGGGTTTGAGTGTTTATATATTACCAGAAAAGGCATATTTCTGCAGTTTGCATACTGCATATTGTTGTGCCATCAGCTATGCTTTAATCTTACTGCAATTCTGTTTTTAACTGTGAAAATCTGCTTTGAATCAGAACATTGGTAAATTAATAGAAACTTAGAGTGAAAAATTTGAATATTCTGAAAAATGACAAAATACACCTGTTTCACTGCAGGTAAGACGACGAATAAAAAGACAGCCCATGAAAGCAAGTCCTGATGCTTGGAAAGAGCAATGCAAGCAGTTGTTAAACCTGATTTATGAAAGAGAGGACTCTGAGCCCTTTAGACAGCCAGTTGATCTTTTCTCCTATCCTGTAAGTACAACTTCCATATTCAAAATTAAAAAAGCCTATTGTTTATCCTTTGGCAAAACATTCATGCTGGGCATGTTTCTAACCTCTCCCTTTATGAGCTGGAATGCCCCATGTTCTTTGCACTGATGTTTTCAGAGAATTATCTGCAGTAACTCTCAAGTAGAAAGAATTGCTTGAGAGCCACTGTTGTGGGTGAACACTTAGGTGGTTTTATTGCTGTAGGATTTGACAGCCTTTATTATTTTCTTGTGTTTTCTTACAGGATTATAGAGATATTGTAGACACTCCTATGGACTTCAGCACTGTGAAAGAAACCTTGGAAGCAGGAAACTACACTAGTCCCCTGGAATTCTACAAAGACATTCGTTTAATATTCTGCAACTCTAAAGCTTACACTCCTAATAAAAAGTCTCGAGTAAGTAATAAATTTTAATGCCTTCTTTACAAAGACCCTGGCCCTACATGAGTACAGTGCATGAAATAAGGTCTGCATCTGAAGAGGAAAACACTGCATTGTGAAATAAAATAAGTAGTATATGTCAGCTCCGGGACCTATGGTTATAAATTTGCTTTGTTCTGCTCACGGAGATCACTTCTGAATTTCATTTTCATCTGAACTTCCTGAACTTAAAGCTTCTGAGAAATGGTATGGTTACTGTTGCAACTATTTCTTTGAATATTTGCAGCAGAAAACTGATCACCAGTTGCTTTTATTTTTTCAGTAATTTATTCCTGGAAACAAGGCTATCAGCTTGATAACTGCATATATATATATATATATATATGTTTTTAATCTACTGTTAATGCAAGTATTATGCAATATTTCTACTGCTGGAGGAGATGAGAGCATTATGACACTTAATTTTTTTCTAGTTTACTTAGTATATTTGGCAAGACTTTCGCACAGTGTTGCCTGTGTTACTCAGGTGCCAATCTTGCTTTTTTCTGAGTGCAGGAATAGGAATCTGCTTAGGCAGAAAAAATGGATTGGATTGGAGCCCTAAGCAGGATATGGCAAGAGGGAAAAGGGAGATCAAAATGTTAGAATATAGATATTTTTATATAAGCTAGGTAAAATGACTACTAAGTGTATGACTGATCATGTAAACATGGCTATGTTTGATATGTGTTCCTGTGCAGGACATTCCTTGTCAGCTTTTCCTAAGAAGCTAAATGACCAAACAATTCTAAAATTTTCAAATGTTTTAACGATACGTTGTTTATGCTCAAAAAATCACAAGTTGGCATGAGAACGCAGATGCAGTTTTTACCACTGTTGATGCAAAATAGAATTTGAGTGGTTGATGTCTTCATAATATAAAAGCAGGCAGAATTTTGACCGTGTTTCCAGACACTAAGTTGTAATGACCTTATTATAAGGAAAAGCTGCATATTGAATAAGACGCTTAAGTTGTGACAAAATCACATCTCTGAAACATGTCATTTAGCATAGATAAGTATGCTGGTCACAAAGTTGCCTAATATTTCTTGCATAGAAACAGGAACACTTACAGACTATTAAGAAATACATGCCATTTGGGACTAGACTGAGATACTATTACTTAAAGCACAATAATACATGGAATTTAATATTACTGTAAAATTTGTGTGGGGCACCTAACATGGTGTGACACAAGATTTTATTATGCTAGGTGCTGTCAAGCAGGAGAAGGAGCAGAGTGCTGCAAAGAGCTTTCAGTGCACATGTAAACGGTGCTAGATGGGAGGAAGCAGGAGGTTGTGTGACCGTACCTGTCGCTTGAGGAGTAATAGCCTTGTGTAAACTGGATGATGAGAGTAAGCTTGAAGTAGGATGATGCTGTGGGAGGGGGAACTCCAGCCGTGTGTTAGTGAGCGTGAGAGAAAGCACGAAGTTGCTGTCGTTGAAGGCCGATTGAACTCTTGGTGTTGAATAAGGGCTGAAAGGTGGGCTGTGGGTAAGTACTGAAGATGAAGACCAGTAACTTTTGCTTGCTTTTATGGAAGGGCAATCAGTAGAGGATTGCAAGAAGACAAGTAATTTGAGTGTGTCTTATGTGTGCTTGGCATCAGAGTAGTCTTGGTGAGTTATTTACTGCTGCATGCTCCCTGGGAACTTCCCTGTGTATTAATAACTGAACAGCTTGTGAGTCAACTCCCAAATTACTTTAGCAGAGTGGCCCATCAATATCCATTTGCTTAAATGCTGTGAAGTGCCTCAGTGAGGTGATCCTTGCTGGAGGGCTGGGGCATGCAGCTGGGCCCTCTGCCACTGCAGGTTCATCTGCTGCCAAATATTGGCCAACATCCTGAGGTTTTCTAGCCCATTTTACCATCTTTGCAACAGCATCTTGAATGGAGGCAAGAAGGGCAGGGTACTACATGCCAGAGCTAAAGAAAGCGACATTGCTAAAATAAAAGGGTCTGGGCAAAAACTCCATATCAAAGAGATTTTATATTCAGACAGACTGCAAGAAATGGGAAGAGGTCTGAGTATAAGATGATGATAACATCTTGATGGTGTTAACACAATTTTCAGAAGACTGGATGCAGCAGAAGGGTATGGATGTGAGGAAGGAATCAAGAACTTTGTTTTATTTATGCTGAGTTTGAACTATTAGTTTGTCATAACTCAAACAAATCCCAGATAAAATCTTGAACAGAAGTAAATACAGTCTGAAATACAGAGAAATAGCCATGAGTGAATTTGTGGATGAGGCTACACAGAGGGAAGGCCTAGAAAGAGGACAAGAACATGGTTTAAGCATTTTGACATCTGGCTTACAGAAGTTGGGAATGAGGACATTTTAGTTGGCTTCTGTGTGCAGCTCTCTAGGGGTGGTGGAAGGACTTGTCACTAGGGAGTTCAAGCAAAAGACAAAAGGCAAGGGGCAGTGAAGTTCAATTGTTTTTTTCCTTGGCACTTCAAGTTATCTAATGGCGTGCTTCCGTGCTTTATGGAGATTAAAAAAGGAGGCTGTATTTCAGTAATCTAAATAGCCTTTTTCCTTTAACTCTGTAAATATTTTGTACTGTAAGTAAGTAAATCCTTTTACGGAAACACTTTCTGTTGCAAGAATACACATATGCCATGGAAGGAAATTATCTGTAAAGAACCTCGTAGTTGAACATCAGCACGAATTTTACTTTTGTGCTACAAAGTCTGGGCATATTTGTGATTTCCCCCCCCGCCATGCTCCTCCCCCGGTCTTCTAGTTATTCAACTTCTAATAAGTATGACCATGCTTTCTCACTCCAGATTTACAGCATGACACTTCGACTATCTGCCTTATTTGAAAATCACATGAAAAATATCATCTCTGAGTACAAGTCAGCAATGCAATGTCAGAAGAGGAAAAGGCCACGGTACCGAAAACGGCTAAGAAGCAGTAGCAGTTCACCCTCAACTAGTAGAGCATCTAGGTAACGTAACGATAGTGAGACTTGCTATCAGTGTCATTTGAGATGACAGTGGTAGACATGCCTTCATGAATAAGCAGTCAGTAACAGTATTGCTCATTTCCTGATGCAGTTGTTCTTTTGGGTGATAGAATCATGAGCTCAGATTCCATGCTCAATTTGTAGTTTGTGCATAATTCTGGTAAGTGAAAGACTATATGATTAGAAGTATTCCCTCTGGGAGAAACGGAAGACCAAGTTTCTTTTTGCCTTCATTTAGTAACTGTTGAAAAAAGTGTTGTATAACACTTTTCTGACTTCTGTATGATACATTACCTAAGTAAACTGAGTATTTGTTTTAAAGGGTGAGATAAAATCTTGTTCTTGCAAGCTCAGATGCCTTTAGCAAACAGAATGATATTCTAATTATTTTTAGTGTTACTACACCTGTGCAAGAACTGGGAAAAAGAGATCAATTCTGTTAAGCATTTGCTGCAAAAAACAAGGCACTTTGCAGGGGAAATGGGTTTTGTGTTTGAGTCTTTTGGTACTAACAGTTTTATCTCTTTGGGATATTTTGTGTCTTCAGCCCAAAAGGGAAACAGAAACAAATGAAGATTCAACCTAAACCCAACCAGAATACCTCACTGCCTTTGACTAGGACTAGTTCTTCAGTTTCATCTCATGGTGAGGAGAAATTTTCTAAGATGCATCCTTTCTCTGGCAGCAACTTGTATGTCCAGATTAAAGCTTATATGCATGAGACACATGCAAAACCCACCTGTTGAAAGAGCAAGTAGCAAGGTCATGAAAATATGTTGTCTGTAGATTATGTTAGCTGAACTTGGCCCTCCAGCTGTCGTTGGTAAGTTATTGTTAAGGGTCAGAGAATAAGGAACTTGGGTCTGTCCTTGGTAAGAATTAATCTAGTGACAAGAGCCTGGGCTTCCTGTATACGGGCTTCTCCCATACAGCAATTATGAATACAGTAAGCTTACTTTGGATTACACCCCGGAGGAATCTGTCTCTTCATGACTGCAGAGGCAGCTTGGCGAGGTTAACCTCCTGACTTGGGCTATTAACTCAGGTGATACAAAACCTCCCTAGAATGCCTTGCATTACAACCCTATAAATAGAGGATAAAAACGACTCTGTCACATTAGTGGTGTCCTGTCTAAAGTTTCAGATACAGCAGAAGAACCCCTGGGTTCAGCCACTGGTGAAGAGATGGAAGGTCAGCCATCTTCCTCAGGCTCAAATGCACAGAACCGAAGTGGAAATATCATTGATCCAGGGAAAAGTAGGCCAGTCAGGAGTAAATCTACACCAGTGAAACAAGGTGAGAAATAATAAGTACTCTGTTCTTTGAATGACTGGTTTCACTAGAAATGAAAGATGTTGCTTCTGTCTGATGCTTACAATATTCTTGCCTGAGTCTAGCATTATACTATTTTCCCAAACCATACTAAGGAATTTAATTTACTTGAACTTACTTAGAAGATGAATTGAACTTCTTACAGTTCTGTGGTCTCTTGTCTGAAGTGTGGCATGCACATGATGCCACATGCACTTCAGTGAGGTCCTTTAAAATTTCTCCAGATGGAAAAGCTTGATTGCTATTAAACTTCTTGAGAATTACAGTTCCTTCAGGAGTTATAAAAAGCAAAGCAAACAAAAGAATCCCCACCCCAAAACCTTGTCCTTTTATTAATCAAAGCAAAGATGAAAAAAGTTTTTAAAAACTTAAGTATTTTTATCAAAGGCTAAGTAGTTGTGATTAGAAGGGAAACACTGTTTGAAAACTGGTATTTTGTCTCTGGGACATGTTAATCAGACTTTCCACTGAGATAGGCATTGAATGAGCATTGGCTGAAACCCTGAAGCCTTTGTCAGGTCCGTACTACCGTGCTGTAGCAGTGTTGTATGTTGCAGGTGAGCTTTTCGTATCCCGTGTTAAAGAAGATATTTAATCTTCATTGTCAGATTCGTAACTCTGAAAACATACAGTATTTTGTCCCAAGCCAGCGAGATACTTTATATATTTTTAAGTTAAGGTGTTCAGCAATGCCGGTAAGTTTTCTCAGGTGATTTACTGTCTTGAAATTGTGCTTGCCACAGGTTTTTCCTGGACTAAGCCTTTTGTAAACATGCATTTGATGGGGAATAAATACTGCTTGCAGAGTGTTATTTCAACGTATATAGGTTTGAAATGGATTTTAGAGTTTTTTCTGCCTTGGCACCCTAGGTAGCATTCACCTGACTAAATGTTAGATGTTTGTGTCTAACCTAGTCACTCTGGGCTTCGTTTATTCACTTCCCTTTTATTCAATTCACTATTGGCCTTCACTGAACTCCTAGTCAAGAGAGTTTGCAGTCCTTGCTTCCAGATAAGATGAACTGTGTTTACTTTGTCTGATAAATTTTCCCCTTAGAGGACCTGTTGGTCTCCACAGCATATAAAGGTCATCTCTGGTGAGTAGCTCAGAGCTGGATCATCCCCAGAGCACACCTCGAAGGCAGATGAGGCGAGTCCCACTTGTTGTACCCTGTCTGGCTCAAGTGTGATGATGATAACCGATAGGGTTATTTTGTGTTTGCTTAGATCACTCTCCTGATGGACCACTTACAAATGGTGATGGCAGAGAACCTCGGACAGGAGTCAAGAGGAAGTTACTAAGTGCATCAGAAGAAGATGAGCATCTGGAGGAGGCAGAGGAAGAGGAAAAGAAGAAGAGAGAATTAAAGGAAAAGTCTGGTTTGTCTTCATCAGAAAGTGGGGAATCGGGATCCAGTTCAAGTTCTGAAAGCAGAAGTGGCTCTGATTCAGACTCTGAATCAACATCTAGAACAGATCAGGATTACATTGATGGAGACCATGACTACAGCAAAGTTGTGCAATCCAAAAAACCCAAAAGAAAAATCAAAAGAAAAATCACCGGTGGGAAACGGAATTGGCAGGGCAGAGGGACAGGGAGGAGGGGTAGATGGGGGAGGTGGGGGAGATGGAGTAGAGGGGGAAGAGGTGGTAGAGGTGGAAGAGGCTGTGGCAGAGGAAGAGGTGGCGGCAGGGGAGGAAGAAGAGGCCGAGGAGGCAGAGGAGCCTCGCGAGGAGCCACCAGAGCGAAACGTGCCCGAATTACAGATGATGAATTTGAAAATTTGTTTGGAGGACAATTTGGTGAAAACGTGTTTGGAGGGCGATTCAGTAGACCGCCTCGAATCAAAACAAGGAACGAGGGCAGGAGAACTGTCTTGTACAATGACGATTCTGATAATGACAATTTTGTGCACACCGAGGATCCTTTGAACCTTGGTACTTCCAGGTCAGGCAGGGTGCGGAAAATGACAGAAAAAGCCAGGGTCAGCCATCTCATGGGATGGAATTATTGACAGATGAAAAACTTTGGAACAATTTTAAAAGAACTTCAATGGCCTTCTACTGCAGGGATTTTACCAGAAAATCTACCAAGCAAGTTGTGCGGGGACTCCACTCACGTTTCACAGTGGTGCTTTTCCATTATGTCAGTTTGCGTTTGTTTTAAAACTTCAGATCGCCACACTTCATTGGTCAAAACAAGCCTTATTCATTAGGCCTTAAATTACAGAAATTCTTCCCCACACACTACAAGTTCATCACATTAAAGAGGCTTCCAGCTTCTCAATAAGAACATGACATTTTGAGTCACGATTATGACTTCTCTCCCTTGTTTTGTTTTTGTATTATAGAAATAGCACCTTCTTACAGAGTTTTTATGTGGTTTCTGCCATAAATCCTTATACACAGTAATAATTATAACTTTTGCACAATACACCAATCCTAAAGGCAGCTATAAAATGTTTACAGTTTCTATATTGTAAGAAGGATCTGGATTATTTTAATCTTCCCAGGCCAAACGTTCATGAATTGTGCTGAACTGAAGTATGTCTATACTACAGTTATGGGGGTCCTGATGTGCTTTCTATCGGTTCTTTATTCATGTAAAAAGTGACAAAGGGTTGGTGCCTTGTAAATATGTAGCAAACCTTTGATGTGGTGTGTCCTATGTGTGCATTAACTTTATTAAAAAGAGAATACTTGAGAAGTATGAATATCTAGACAAAAGGTGCCAAATGCAAAAGTTACTTGCATCTATTTTCTTTTTGTCCTCTCATATTTTTATAGTATTAATAGAGATTGTGCAGCTAAGGGGTAACTTCAACATTTGAAAGGTTCCTCCTCTTCAAAGCATAACGTGATTTTTAATAGTAGCTCAGCTACCTCTATTTACAACTACTGGAAACTGAAAAGAAAATAGATGCTATTATTCAGTAAGTGTTGAAGAAGAGGCAAGAGGGAGCATAGAGGGATGGAATTGCTCACGAAGTTGTAGAGTAACTATATCTCCATTATATTGACACAATGAGAAGAAATCTAAGTAATTATCAGAGGTTTCAGAAGCATAATGTTTTCGGCAGAGGGTGATTCGTTTGTGCAGACAGGCCGAGTGTCTCCCACACGTTTCTGCTGCCACTTGCTCGGTGCAAATCTGTGTTTGGTTTAATTTGCCCCTCGAAGGTGATGAGGGAGCTGAACGGAGCTCCGGTACCTCTGGTGGCTGGCAGTACAGATAAGCTCCCATTCACATCCTCCAGGCGGACTCTTGTATCTCAAGCTTCCAGAAGAGAATTCGTGTTGCACTGTACTCTTGTTATCCTGAAAAATGCTAACTTGAAAACAGAAATCATTTTGGTAGTAGTAGTACAGTATGTGACGACATTTGTAGTCTTGCTCCTCGGTGAACAGAAACAGGTGTTTGGCGTGGGCTGAGCTGGAGATGAGCAGCCTCTTACTTCGTAGGGTCTGGCTGGAATATATATGGGACTTCAACTTCCTCCCGTTGTCTGAACGAACCTGACAGTTCTAGCTTGGTTAAGAGAGTGAGTTCAATTACACAGAGAGAACAAACGAAAAAAGAGACCAGAAAGTTTTGGTGGAGTTTTTCAGATTTTTTTTTTTAATTAATTTTTTTTTTTTAAACTTTCATTCAATATCCTTAAGTTCTTCTGTGCACAGCTTGGTCAATAATTCTGGAAAACCTCAGGCAGCAAAGAGTGACCCATGTATATTCTCAGATGCAGAAGGAATTTAATTTTTGACTTTCTATATTAAGCACTAGCTATTTTATCTCGCTTTCCAAAAATTCTAGTTAGATGCAAAATGACTTGAAAAAATGCAGAGGTTTAGTTTTGTGATGGAGGAGAGTATATCCTAAATTGCTCAGAGCGTTAACATGAGTTTATGGTACAGTACAAAAATCACACTATTAATTTTTTAAGGAATGTTTTGAATCGGCTGTAATCCATTTCTGGACTTGATTCAGTTGTGTTTTGATGGGGGAAAAAAAAGTGCAGAGGCTCTCCTAGTTCTCTATTGGGCTTTAAAATATAAACACCTGTCCTATCATCTCTCTCATAAATATGTATATATATATACACACATATATATTTATAAGAAATGTATTATTTCTTTGACTGATTGGTCCTTCTACATATGGTAACCAGGTATAGCATGTGTGCATCAGTTCATAGTCAGAATCATACCCCTTTTAGATCAGTCCTGTTGAGCTAATGTAAACACTATGGTTTCTGTTCTAAAGCCTGAAAATCTTGAAATGCAAAAGAAATGCTTTTCATATATTTCTGACTGGCCGAAGATCCACTTACTTATTTATTTTGTGTAGGGGTTGGGGAGAGATAAAACACGTGGATTCCAGAGAAATCATTTTATAAGTTTGTGTATTTTAGCAGCAATTAGAATAATATTAAATATGTTCTTAAATGTATCTTTTCTATGTAATGAAGTACTGTGAAGATAACAGTGAAGCATCACTTTGCTGTGGCGTAAGTATTAATCACATGTGTTACATGATTAAGAGCTAGACAGCAGGGTGTGCTAGAACAACAGAACTATTGCTTATTGTAAAAAAAAAAAAAGCAGCTTTTTTTGTGCATGAGAACCTTTTATAAGCATGAACGAAATAACTTGGTTTTAGAGATGTTATTTTTACTTGGTTTCGTATCTGGATTCTTTCTCTGAGTTAGGCAATTGATTTCTCATGGCCTCATTCTGTGGAATAATCATGATTTTGTAGTAACTTTGACACTTTCTCTCAAAACCCAGATCCTATCAGGAGCCACTTACGGTTGCAGAAAACTTAGTATTAACCCAACAGGTGCAGCGGAAGCAGTAAAATGATTTAAACCTTGTATTGTCTCGCTCCCTGATCCAAAGCCTGGGTGCTCAGCCAGCATCTCCTGGGGTTGCTGAGCTCCTAGCAGGTTGCCCTGCCCGGCGGGTTGCAGGGTCAGGACCGTAGTCTCTCTCCTTGCACTTTTAACAAAAACCTCCAAAACTCTGCCTAAGAAAAGGGTTTGAAGGCCAGATTACGTATCAGATTCCTGAAGGCTAACGAGGCGCGCAGGCAGGCCAGGGGTTCCTCTGCTGCTGTCGGATTAATTCTCGGGTATGGGTGCTTCGAAGTTTTCTCTAGATGTGCAATCTTGCGTGCTCCCTCTCCCGAGTTGCCGGGGCGCTTGAGAGCATTTGGAGACACCTTGGAAAACAGGGCTTGCGTCCCGAGGGGCTTCCCTCGCCCGCAGAGCGTTAGCCCCGAGTGCTCCATCCTCCGTGGAGACGGGGCTGAAAGTTGTCTACATCTTTGTTCTCAGATTTCTCCTGGCTACAAATCTGCCGTCCCTGTAGCGCTCCCATTTCTTCCCTGACCAGGGCGTGAATGATGAAGCTTATTTTGCAGTAGTGATGTGCTGTTGTCTCAGTTCAGCCCAAACTTCGCCGGTGTTTTCTTTTCTCTGTCACCTTTTGTTTTTCTTTGCCCTGCTCCACCTTTCTTCTTTAGCTTCCCTTGGTTGCCCCTGTAGGCTATTTATGATGCTCTTTTGGAAACTTGTGATGTCTTGATGAATTTTATTTCGGCTAGACTGTAAGATTCAATTCTTTCTATGCCTCTCTTTTCCTACGACTTTCCATATTTTTTATATCTGCCTTACTTGGTTTACTAGCAACATTCCCAAATTGCCGGAGGTGGATTTAACGAAGATGGAAAGTTTGAGGGCTGGCTTCTTGCCTGCTCTGCGCCTCAGTGGCCATCCGTACCCCGAGTGGAAACGCTGCCCGATCGGACGGGGCAGCACGTGCCTTCCCTTGCTCCGATGTCGGCGGTTGCAGGGAGGCACGGCAGCGGGACTGCTCCCTTTGTGCTGCCTTACACACGGCTGCGTAAAACAACGCTTAGTTCCACCTGGTATCCCTTAACACGTGTGCTCCGTGTCTACTGAATTACTCCTTTTTTTTTTTTTTTTTTTTTCCCCCTTGCTACGTGAATTGCAGTTAATGGAACCCTTGTAGAAGTTGCGTGCTTCCAGCATCACGAGATATTTCTGTTTTAAATAACCCATGAAACTTCTATGTTGGTGCTTGAACTTAGATGGGTCTGGGTAGTTTTATCACTCCTCTCTAGCTTTCTATCACTCCTTTCTCCATAAACTAAGCAGAGGCCACCCCACTTAACCCAGTCAGCCCCACCCTGCAGATAAGCAAGCTAAATATAATGATGGAGAAATAATTTGTGGAGGATTTTTGGCTGCTTAAAATTTTGCGTCCCGTCGCGTTATTTCAATTTTCCCTGAATGTTTTCCTAAATGTACACCTCGGCTGCTTCTTCCGCACAAAAGCGGAAAGACTGTGTAGTACATAGAGCACTGAAAAGAACTGACACCAGGTGCATAGTAAAGAGAGTTTTCAAGTAATTTAAAAAATGTGGAGGGACCCAACTACAATGTATTGCTTTTGACAATGTTTGGAGGCTCTCTTGACTGCAAAAAGCAAGACGAACCTTGTCAAGCATTTGAAAAGGCTGCTCCTGGGTGTCTCTGGAATGTTTCTGACAACCGGTCAAAATCACACAGTATTAACCTGAGAAAACAAGTTTAAATTACTGAATTTGGGTAAGAACTTGGTTAATATTTCATCTTTAATCTGAGCAGTGAATGACAGGGAAAACTGAATAGCTGTAGGTTTAAGGATGTCTTGTCAGCCCTGACTTGGAGTGTCCTGCTATCATTGGTCTGTGTCATGAATTCAATGTTTTAAAAAATGTATTTGTGTGTTTACATTTCTTGATTTTATTTTTTTTAAAACCATCATGCAAAGTTTTATAAAATGCTAATTATTTACATGATAGACTGAAGGAGCAGTTAACAATCCAAGGATAAATCTATATTTAGTATTGTAGGGAGCTGTCATTGTGTTCTTACAAGTATGTATTATAGAAAATTACTGCGCATGTGCGATAGATAATTTTCAAATATTAGTATATCAGAGGTTTACACATTGAAGAAAAAAAACTCCTTTATGTACAGTAAGTAACAGCCTGCAAAATTTAGTCTAAAAGTTGTCTTTTTTAGTATTAGAGATGCAAAGACCTGTTGGAAGCTTGTACATTTTTAATATGTCATGTTCAGCCCACAGCAAACTTACACAACTGTGCTATGAATCCCTGAAAAATTAGATTTCCAGTGGAATTGCTGTCACAGCCTTAACTCTAGTATTATAAAAATGGTGCTTAAATACATTTATGTGCATGGATGTGGGTACCTGATAAGAGTTTGTGAGAATTTAAAGTGAAACCGAGCGGCTTAGTGCTGCACTTGTGAGTTAGTACTCCCGGTAGATAACCGCAGCCAGATCTGGGAATTGACAAACATGTAAATATTTGGAAAATATTTAAACCGGTGAACAATTAAGAGCAGTTTCTCAGTTTGGGGTTTTTTTTAATTGGCAAGCACTGCATATCTTCCCGATCTCTGGGTCTGTGAGAAGCAGACAGGGTGGCGAGAGGAGCTGCTCCGGGGGCCGGGGGAGCCGAGGTCCTGCCTGAATATTCGCAGGAGGGGTTGGTGTTCCCGCCTGCCTCGCGGCTGCACCGCTCTTTGGCAGATAAAATCAAAAGCCTCCGTTTCTCTTCCTAAAAAGGCCTCGTCAGACAGTGGTGGCTGCTTGGATATATTCAGAAATCAAAGTCTGATGATTATTTTTCTGTAGAAATACTAATACAGGCTATTCATTCCTCCATGAGTCATTATAGCAGACTTCATTTAGAAACACCAGTTGATGTCAGAGCGATGAAATTCACGTGATTTAGGCTCTACAGTTCGTGTTCTGGATGATTTAAAAATACTCCAAAAATGCACAAAACTATTAGAATTATGTCTACTTTATATATTGATTTTTTTTTTTCAGGTGATATTTATGCCCATATCTTCACATCCGCTATCTCAGGTCCCTTTAAATGAATACTTCAGGGATTTTGATGCCACTTGTTGGCAGACCAAATGTAATATTTATATGCAATGAGCTGTTAGTTTTTGTATTGTACAAATGTAAATTTGTAAAGATTTTTTTCTAGAGTTTTTTTGAAGTCACTTATGTAATCTAGGATGTTTCATTTTCCAGCTGTGGGATTGTCTTAATAAAAAAAAAAAGATAAACTCTTACTTTGGTTTTGCATTACTTACTAAGTAGTTTAGACAATAAAAAGACCAAAAAACCCACCAACCTTAAAATTGAGTTTTCAACATAAAAAGGAAATCACTTATTGATTCAACTGGATAATTGTATACTTATAAAAAAGGAAACTTATATAAACTGGATATAGAAACTTTATAAACTGTGCACATCTTGAGCAGGACAGGACGGAGACCCTCACCTCGGCCAAAGGCAAGGGCCAGCGCTCGCTGGGGGTCTGTCACCCAGTTCATCATCTGACCTGGCTCCAAAATACCATTTTCCTGGGCAAAAGGAGAGGAACAGGTAACGCTTTCTTGGGAAACTATGTGAAAAACACTGTTCAGGGCACTAGGTCTGTGCAGAGCCTCCCCGAGCAGCACCGGAGCGGATGATGAAGAGGAGGAGGAGGAGGAGGTTTCTGGGTGAGGTCCCTCCTGCCACCGCGGGATGCAGGTCGGTTCAGGTGGTGAGATACCCCTTAAAAATAGGTATGACCTCCTCCTCGAGCTGTATTTAATGCTAAAAAAAAAAACCTACTCCTTTTTCATCACTGTTCTTGCCCTCTTGTTAACTAGCAGCAATAATATTGTTTAAACAGGGGTTTTCCTACACAAGCAGTGCCCGCGGCCGGGCGATGGACGGCACCGGGTTTGGCTTAAAGCTGCCTTGGCGTCGCGGCCAGCGCGGGCTGGGCACTGTCCCGTGGGGCCGGGGGTCTCCTGCGCCATCCCAAAAACGAGCAGGGAGGGGTGGGGGGCTGTCGGGAGGCTGCCTTTCTCGCGCACACTGCGCAAAGGCTTTAAAGCCCTTGTGTCCCATCGGGCACAGAGGGTTTAATACTCAAAAATAGCTATTACGAGGCATTCAAGTAAGGACAGCCTCCCTGCGGTTAGCCTGTCCCTTGCCGTTCAGCTCTCTTCCAAGCCTATCCTGCCATGTATTGCTCTCGCAAAACAGTATTTTGGCTTTTCCCCTCGTTAATCTCCTCGCTTATTTGACATTTCATTTTATTGCACTGATTCAAACGGGCCAAATGGCAATTCCTTTCAGATGTGAATGAATGTCTTCTTTTTAATGCAACGCTCATACTCCAGGCCCCAGGAACAGAAGGGCTTTTTTTTTTTTTTCTTGGCCTCGTTGGTTACAGAGAACAAAATTAAACTTGTATTGCACAGACGCTGAAGCCTTCCTGCTAAGCACATCCATCAAATGGTATTACGAGAAGAAATTACAGTCTCTTCAGAGCTGCTTTACCTTTGTCAAATCACCCTCCGCTGTCACTCCCATAGATATTATATCATAGGTGTTACGTACTTTATATCATCATATGTTTAGGTCGTATATGATAATGCGTGTTATAAAATACATGATATAAAATAATTGATGTGGTAGAGAACAATTCAATTATTCTTCCAGTGCACTTTGGAAATGCGTTTTGTAGAAGTGTGGGGTTTGGGTTTTTTTAATGGGAATTTTTGCAGATGTTTTAGAATTAAATTGTGACTTTTATGCATTTCAGCAGCGCGCGGACTAAATACTACCTTGCCCTGACGCGCAGGACAGCGGTGTCATCCCAACGCTCCTTTCCAGCCTGAAAAACCCCGAAGCACCCTCCTTCCCTCCGCTCGTCAGCTCCTTGCACGATGCTCCGTGCGTGCAAGGCGATGCTGACGGTCGTGGGGCACCGTCTGGCTCTCGGAGCCTTGCCCGCCATCCCATCTTTTCGATTCAAAATAGGCGCTGAAATAGGATGACCTGCCCTTCTCTGGTTATTATATCCTCAGCCGGAGCTGCTTTTTGCGGCACGGTAAGAGCTCCGAGGCGGACTGTGGTGTGCGCTTGCGTACGTGCCCTTTCTTCCTTTGAAGCTGTTCGAAGATTTTGGTTTTTTTGGGGAGGCAGGACAGAGTGCCCCCTCCTCCGCCTGCGCGATCCCCCACTTCTGTCGTTTCTTTCTTTCTCGGTGAATAAAAGCCCTTTGTCTTAAGACAGGGAGGATCGCGTTGTTGAGCCGGGAGAGCCTCTCCGGTGACGCAGGCGCTGCTGGCAGCCATCCCGCTCCGGCACATTCCTCCGGCAAAACCCCTTTCCCCTCCCCGGCACCGTGCGGTGGG
>NW_010972776.1:2193821-2261159 GCF_000737465.1 Haliaeetus leucocephalus | reverse complement strand
TCGGGGTTTTTTCCCTCCCCATCCGTGCGAGAAATGGTGTCCCCAGAGGTTGCCGCTGTCTCGTATTTCTTGCGCGGCGGTGCAGGGACCATGCGCGCCTTGTGCGATGGTGCAGGGGCTGTGCGCAACTTGCACGGCAGGATGAGGACTACACAAACCTTGCACGGTTGCACAAGGACCATGCACGCCTTGTGCAATGGTGCAGGGGCTATGCGCGCCTTGCACAGCAGATTGGGGACTGTGGACACCCTGCACGGTGGCACAAGGACCGTGCACACCTTGTGCAATGGTGCAGGGGCTATGCACGCCTTGCACGGCAGGATGGGGACCATGCACACCTTGCATGATGGCGCAGGGACCACACACACCTTGCACGGCAGGATGGGGACCACACAAACCTTGCACGATGGCACAGGGACTGTGCACGCCTTGCGTAATGGCACGGAGACCAGACTTGTGCTGCAGGGCAGGCACCCACAGCACTCCAGTGCCCAACAAGGAAAAGCACTTTTAATACTATGAAACCTGGCTTAAAAAGTTTAATGTTTTTATTATTATTATTATTTAAAGGAGAGAGGGGAAAAAAAAAGCCTGTTGAAGTTTTTGGCACATTTGTTGTTACGTGGGAGGGGACGTGCTGGCTCGGTGCCACCATGGAGCTGCGTGAAGGCTCTTCCACCGCATCTGAATCTTTATTCTCCCCACTTTCTCCAGTTTCTACTTCATGGGTGTTTTTTACATGCATTAGTGTTGCATTTTCATCGGGTTTGGGCTGGGTGGCCGGGTTCCCTGCATGGCTCACCCCATGGTGTGACACTGAGCGGGGGGTTACACAAACGATGCAGTTTTTTGGGAGACTGCAGGAGACGGGCTCGCTCTGCAACCTGCAGGTTGCCAAACCAGCCAATATCGCACGTGTGCTGGAAACTTGGTGTGACCCTTTTCTCTGGTCCCCGTGATACCGCCTGAATTTCCCAAAACCTCTTAAAGTAGGTACCGGGACCTGGTTAAGTTTCTCGGGAACCCTCCATGGAAGGTCCCTTTGTGTCCTGGCAGTTTCTAGGGTCAGGTCCCAGCTGTCTTGGCCACATTTAGGCTTATTTTCCTCTTCTGGCTGAGCCTTAATAAAACAATTTCTCAGTAACCTCTTGAGTGTAGATGGGTGAATTATTTCTTCGCAGCTGGTAGCCCAAGTCTAACGAAGAGCAGAAGCAGAATGACTTCTTGGTGTTTCTACTGGGTTAAATTCTTATGCATCTAGAAAACTTAATTTTCAGGCTGATGAACGTACCTCTTTTCCCTGTATGGATACTTTCTGTCGACCTGGAAGATTCCCAGCGTCAGGAATGTCCATCCTTGCGAGAGCGGTGGTGCCCTGGGGAGCCAGGCTGAGCGGTCTCCGCTCCTGCCTGCTTTGTCTTTGGGGTTTTTTTTTGTTTGTGAGGTCTAAATGAATATTACTTTTTCATTCAAAACTTGATGAATGGAAGTTACCTCCTTATTTAATTTTCATTTGAAAAAACCCACAACGTTTTATCTGAGAGAAGAAATGGTCTTTTTTCTATAGAAAATTGAGGAACCGGCACTGACGGAGGCCAGAGATTGCGCTCGTTGCTAAAAACTAGATGCAATCACGTAACTAAAGATGATATGAAAATGCTAACGTACAAGGGGAGCAAAAGCAACCTTAATTACGCCATTTCCTAAACACTGAGTCTGAACTCAGCATCCCGAACGATGGTACAAAGACAGGAATAACTATTTCATCAACAAAGCTTCATGGAGAAGTGGCCTTCTCATGGTTCATTTCTCTCCTGTTTGTCCAACAACCCCAGAGGAAGTTTCCTAAAGTGGAAATCAAATAAAGGCAGCAAGCAGAAGGACGAGATTTATTCACACTTGCTGCATTACAGCGCGGTGCCACGGCGGCTCCTGCTCCCAACCAGCCTCTCCAGCGCGGGGCAGGGACCCACCTCGGGTGGCCAGACCATGGGAAACGCCCTCTACATCTAATATTAAAAAAACCACATTTTATGTGCAGATGCAAAAGCAGCCTCCTGGGAAACACTGAAGCCTCTTTACAGACTCCCAGGACATACAGAGAAGGAAAAAAAAACCCCAAACTTCAGCGAGGTAGGGGAGGTGGCAAATCTAAATGCAGCATAACTTATATTTAACCACGTTTTATGCAACGCCAGCACGGCTCCGTGCAAACAACCTCTCTGGAGACCTGGCTGAGCCCTGGCTCGGGTCACTGGGCAGCAACCAGTGCCAGCAGCCCTGCAGAACTGGTTGAGCTGCTCAGTAAATGATTATCCATAAAGCGCAGGAAAAAAAACCAACCCTGCGTTATCGTCAGTGCTTTCAGCCAGGGCGTATTCCCAGGGGTTTTCATGGAGCACGACCGAGGTGACGGTCCCCGAGCGCCGGCTCCTTCGCTGGTGGGCCTGCAGCAGCAGCCGGTGGCACGCTCTTTCTTGCATATACAGGATTAACAGGAAAATAGCCCTGATTTGTGTGACGAGGACCGGTGAGAAGTTAAAGAAGTAGGAGAAAAAGTGGAGAAACTTTGCAGCTCGGAGCAGATCTTTCCATCGATGGCTTCAGCAGTTTATGAGACTTTATGAGTTTGTTCATCAGGTTTTTTTTCTGATGCTTGGTTGCCTTTCATTAAATATTGGCCTGAGATGAAGATGGATTCCTGCAGAGCAGAGTGATTAATAATATTGTAATGTGGGCATGAACATTCGACAGGATGGGGAATTTTCCTTTCTCTTCTGACTAAAGGTTGGGACTTCATTTTGAGCACATTTGCTTTATGAATATTCCTGGAGATAATGAAGCCAAGGTGGAGGACCTGCTTTCGTGATTCAAAGAATATACATGAGAGGGCTGCTTTAATTATTTCCCAAATGAGCATCTTAAATTTAGGAAGTTCACATTTAAGGGGAAAATTAAGAGAAAGCCAAACATGTTAAGTTAAAATCAGGCTACCCAAACCCCTTAGCTCTGTTCTGTAACGACACGCTCAGAATGAGATTCATTTAAAGAGGAACTTTTTAGTAAAATGTGTTAAAAGGAGCTGGCTTAAAAGTACAAAGCCTTTAGAACAGTGCTGGCAGCACACACTGCTTTTCACTTGCAAAGTCTTTCAGTTGAAGAAATGTCACTCAAAAGAATTTTTTTGAAAAGTATAAAATCTTTTTCTAACATTGAGACAAGCAAATAACTCCAGAACAATTTAATCACCCTATAGAACCTTTTTTTTTAAGGTGAGGTAGATTATTACAGCTTAACAGTCTGTCGCTCCTGCTCAGAGACCCCAGGAGGACTCCTGCATTCCAGTTCAAACACTGAATTTTTATCCCTTCAGCACTGCTGATTTTTCATGTCACAACAAATACAGAATAATTTCTTGTAAATGCAGCTTTTTAAAAGCCTCCTGAATGTTGAATAGAACGAAGATCCCTGAGTTCTGTTCAATTCACAGCATTTGTTTGGCCAAACCTCTAAACATACATGTTTATTGGCAGAAGTGGAGGGGAAAGTTGCATCAGTGTTTAGGACTGTAGTTCCATTTTGCTGTACTCCAGTTGCCTTTGAATAACACACCCTGGCACGAGAGCAAGGATAAATTCTTAATTCAAAATATTTATATAATTTAATTCAAGATGAGAGATTTAATGAATTATATTTTTGTTTTCCTCAGACTATTCCCATTGAAAACCATCACCCAATATTTCCATTTCCAGAAATTCTCCAAAAAGTGGGGGTTTTGTTCAAAAAGGCTTTGTATACCAAATCACACTTGGTATTTTTATTTCAAGTGTACTTAACGTCAAATCAGAAATTCATTCTTCTGTGTGGGCTACCAAGTTATTGTGATGCTTCAAAACACGTTTTACATTTCATTCACCAATACAAAAATGTGTCAGCAATTTAAATTGACTTGATTTGTTTTCCCCCAGTTTTTCCTGTATTTTCCAGTGAATCAACAACTCTATTCATAGAGCTCATCAGATACGTACTGCTGCTGCCTGTCTTTGAAAAAGGCAGAGATCTGGCTCACAAGCCTTTCTGCAGGAGTAAGGATCACTGCCAAGAAATTCAGGGGAGCCACTTCTTGTCTTTCTAGCAACAGGTTGGAAAATCCATCCTTGGTTTTTATTGGCAAAATGGGTTCATTTCAGTGTTGTTTTGGTGCTTACTTCAACTGGGTGTCTTCTTTGGTGTCCCAGCAGCCTGATCTGCGTGGGCAGCATGCAGCAGGTCAGATCTCAATTTTAGATCCTTTTTTAGGGCGTTTCTCTAACAGGCATGAAATAAATTGTGTTTTCCAGTGTTAAAATATTGCTGTCGGATTTCCTTGGCAGGGATGAAGTTCGACATCCATGCCTCTTCCTGCAGTCAACTCATGCAAAATCTACCAGAAATAATTTAGGACGAAGCAGTTCAAGGTTTTTACAGGGGTCCCTGTCTTAGAAACTCCACTCCTTTGGTTTGTTGACCTGCAGTTTTCCAAAGAACTTTTGCTGAAGTTTTCTCCAACACTGCCTTCTAGTGGGTCTTCATGGATGTGTTGCTCCAACTCACCGGTGCAGAGGGGAGCACTGCGTGTATCAGCATTTCAGACCCAAGTTTGGGGAATAACCTGGACCTTGCACAAAATTGCTTTGATTGACCAGATCCGAGCAGTGTTCTTCCACAGAAAAGCAAATTTGAAAAGACTTAAGGGAGATACCAAACTCCTGCCGAGGCCGTGCCTGACCAAGGGCAATGTCCTCGGTGGGAAATAGGGAAAGGAAAGAACACAACGATCAGGGATGCTCAGTGAGATATTCCAGGTGTGAGGTTTTGGACAAAAGGTCAAGTTTAAATGGGGGTTGTGGGGTGAGTGGAGGGGGAATTTGGCAAAGCTCAGACCCAGGGATGTGCCCCTTGTTGTTTATTCTCTCTCCAGTTTGGGGGTGAAAGCCCTTTCTGAGTCCTGAAAGGTGGCAGCACCACGGCCCCGGGACCCTGAGCATCCCTGTGGGGACGCAGAATTAACGGTGACAGTAGCACTGGGGATACATGTGGGTGATTGATGGCAACCCTCTGCCTCTTCCCAGTGAGAACAAAACAATTGTAATTTTTTTGTGATTTGCTTTGTATTCAGTGCCTTTTCGGCTTTTATTTTTTTTAATTAACAATGAACCTCTTCCCATTCATTCGGTAAAATTGCACCGGCAGAGCCCGAGCAGCTTTGCATGAGAAAGATGCACAATGAGCTGTTGTGAGAGGAGTGGAAGGGAATAATCATCTTGTGAACACTCAATTCAGGCACCAGGTCAGGAAAAATGGACGCGTGGAGAGCAGAGTCCTCACGGGTCCTTCTTGTGCCATTAAGCTCTGAAACCGGGAGAGCTTTGCCCCGCTCTGTAAGCCCAGGCTGTGGGAGATGGTCCCCGTGTGGGGCCGGGGATGGGGGACCTGAGGGATAACCCTGCACCCACCCAGGTCCAGGGGGTCTCCTAAGGTCCCTGCCCACCCGAAAATGCCCATCTCCATGGCTCAGGTACGGTTATGCCCAAAGGGAGACACTTGGTGCTTCCTGAGCTCCCCAATAAATCCATTTATTATCTATTAGAAAATCAAAATAGGGGTATATTTCTTTATTCTTGTTTCCTTCTGTATTGAACATTTCCTTTTATTTTGTGTGTCAATCTTGGCATGCAAAGCACTTTTTTTTTCCATTTTCTTGAGCGAGGCTGTGTCAAGAACATACATTTTGATAATTCCTAGGCAAAAAAATATCTCCACAAGTCCACTGACATAAATGATGAACTGAAGTCTTTCAAACTGATCACTAATGAACACACAATTTTTCCTTAATTTCCTACACTGTCATGAAATGGTTGTGTCGCTAATTAATTTTAAGCAGTAAAAACAAGTCTTGAATTTACAGCAAGATTTATTTTCAGTTTAAGGTAAGGTGAAACTAAAATCTCATATTAACAGTGAGTAAACCGACTAGATATTTTTTTTTAATACTGAGGGCAGTGACTTCTGTTCATGTTACTTGAATCGTACTTCTCATAGGATTGTGTACTTTTAAAATTCTGTATTTTGCAGTTGTTCACCTAAGAAGGTGTTGCCTATGTTAACAAGAAGGTTGCTCCCGCAGGCAATAATGCAAGGCACAAATATGCATGTTAACAGCCTGTCCCAATCCTTCTGCTTCTGTGTAAAATCAGGGGAATAAATCAAATGTGGGATTTCGATGGGGCAATGCAGTAGTGGGGACACGCAGAAACCAAGGAGGACCAGATGCTTGCACCAGTGCAGCCCTGCTTGGCTCAGGCTGGATCAAACCATCATGGGAACAGTGTGATGGGCAGCTCAGACTGGAAATTCCTGTTTACCAGAGTTTGAAGCCTTGTTTGCACAAATCCTTTTGTTTTTCTGGGCAGAGACCTGAGAAGTTCTTCAGTGGGGCTGATTTATGGTCTCTGCTCGGCCAGGGGGCAAAGTACTCATGGTGGGAGAGAGAGAAAAGAGATTTGTGACAATTTATTATACTCACAAGTCTCCCATCATGCCACTTCTGAATGGAAACGACGGATGCGTGTCGCGGTCTGCCAGGATCTCACATTAGCATCAGATGATGAGATGAGTAGATAATAGCTTCTTCGGGAATTATTTGGTTCTTCAAGACAGATCCAGAGGACAGTTTGATGTTGTCGCCAGCAATCTGCATTACTGGAGCACTCGGAGGCTCGGGAGTGAGTCACGCACGGGGACGGGACAGTGCCGTGGTGTGATGTACACGCGATGGCAATGCTGTAGCTTTTCTTTGAAAAGGGGTCCAGAGTCACCTTTGCGGCCCATGGAGTGCGCAATATTAACCAAGGCTTTAAATGGCCTCTGTAATTAAAGTCCTGGTGCAATCCTAACTTCACAGGTAGTTTTTCATTTGGCTTTTCAAAGCAAAGCATCCCTTCTGGGCTTTGTAATTCGGATCAGTGTCTGGTTTTCTGAAAATGGGTTTGGTTTCAGTAGTCTTGTCAAGCCATATGCAGTCTGGGTAGCCAACCACTAAAAAATTTCCATTAATAATAGAAGTCTTAAATAAAGCCTTTCACTCACTCTGAATACATAATTTTTTTCAGGTTGGATTAACAGTGAGAGGGAAAAAAATGGCTATGAATTTCCTTTAGAGAATTGCATTCCTGTTCCCTGACATTTGAGGATTCATTGCCCAAGCGTTCAGGCAGGTAACCTGGAGCCCCTGTGTCCTGTCCCAGCCTGCGGACACCAGTTGCTGGAGAAAAGCAACAGCAAGCACCATCTCTTCAGTGCAGCTGCATCCCTGAAATGGCCTTAGCCCATGGCATTTTCTGCGTGCGTCATGCTCCCAGCTCGAGGGGATGCGGTTCTGCTCCCTCCTATGGGACCAGGCACCCACTGCCTTTCAGCCTCCTGGAAATTATCCTTTCTAAGGTATCTCCCCATTTCTGCCCAGGCTCCTTGCCTGCTCTAAACAGAATTCAGATTCAGTGCTTTGCTCCCAGCTTATTTCTCCTTGAAACCTTCCTTGGATTTGCTCATCGCTGTTTGTACACAACCCGCTTTTTGTCTTTGATGGGTATAAACCAAGCGCAGACAAAGCAGAGTGAATGCCACGGTTCTTGGCTGAACCCTCAGTGATTTGCCATTGTAACACATTGCAAAACAGCGTTGAAAAGAACTATTGAGTCACGATACACTGCGTGCTGGAGCAGTGCAAGGAGAAAGGGGGTTGGTGCCCAGCGTGACTCCTCGTGCCTCTCAACCGTGCGATGTTTGCTGGGGGAGCTGCATTGCATCAGCGGCTTTTTGGGTTTCATTAAAGGATGAGAGCTGCTTTCCGTCCGAGCTTTTTTTTTTTAAGCGTATAGGAACGGCTTGCAGCTCATCCTTAAAGATTTCCATCCATTTAATATGTCTTTTTTCTGTACTGTTTTATAATGCAGAATAAGCTATTTCTATAACTTATGGGAAAAGAGGTTCATGGGAGCACAGATGTGGGAAATAAGGTTGGCAGAAGCTGAAAGAGAACATCAAGTGCCGCAGTGGTTTTCACTGTAAAGGATCACCAGCAGCTTTAAAGGCAGATTTTTATTTGAGGGAAGGAGGCTAACAAGGTACAGCAGACACAGAACAGACAAAAACCTGAATAAGGAGGTCCCTTTGAGCGCATACGTTGAAATCCAAGTACCAGAACAACTCTCTCCTGACGGCGGTGTTTTATTAGTGAGAGTAAACAGGAAAGTGACCGGAGCCAATGGGTACAAATGATCTGTATCACAGAAAACCATTCCCCATCTCAGGCAGAGGCTGGATATTCTGATACCTTAAAATAGAGCCAAGCGAAGGCATGAGTCACTTCATCCACTGGGCAGAAGAAGAGTTGCCAGCCAGCGGGATGGGAGAAAAGTACCTGGTGTTGGGCTTTTTCTATCATTGTTACTTTATTTAGCTATGCTTCTTTAAATGCATGCATTTCCTAAGAAATACAGATGACGTAGGAATAAATAAAGTTTTCCAGTAATATTTTCGGAACCTAACATAATGTAGCTCCATTCACTTCTTTGCTATGTATGTGGCTTCAAAACTATAACGAAAGATATTTAAAAAAAAAAAAAAAATCCCCCCTAAAAATGTCAACTATAAATCCCCTCTGAGCCGTGGTACAAATATTTGCTGTACCTGTGTGTGAAACAAGAGTATTTCAGGCAATGCTGAGGCAGCAGGTGACCCAGGGATGGGGATGCAGCAGCAGGTATTCGAGGCGCGTGGCTCGCCGTCCTCGGCTGCAGGGAAGAGCCTTGCTCCCTAATTTCAATTTACACCCGGTTTCAATGATTTATTCTTGCTACCAACGTCTATTTACAGCTGTGCAATGTATAAGAGAAAATCAGCCTGGAGCAATTGAAAGCTTTTTTTTTATACCTTGATGTACGCATCTTTTTGGGTGCATTGCCTTTTGGGGGGGGGCTGACTCCCACACAGACACTGGGTGGGAGCTGTCAGACTTGCTGGGCACAGCGTGTGGTATCGGCATCGGTCTGACATCTCAGTGTGGTTTTCAGCCTGAGCCGCAGGTAGTCTCATCGCACAGAAGAATTACCAGCTACTTAACTTTGTGTGGCGGTGTGCTCCCCAAACCTGACCTGTATTTCCCGTAATCCGGCTCAGGTGGTGAGCACCAGTGGTGGTTTTAAGGGATGCGTCTGGTCGGGATGGCTGCGTCCGGCTCCAAGTGGGTTCGGAGGAGACGGATAACAACCCAACAGCCAACGGCTAATTTAAACAATGCGCCCACCTAACCACAGCGCTGGTCAATGTCTGTCTCAAGCGAAATTTGGAAGAAACCAACCCCTGTAGTCGGTATGTAAATGCGACTATGAGTCAATTATCTTACTCCATCCCCAGCGGACAGCCCAGGGCATGCCGAGCTCTCCTGCACGGCAGCGGGCTGCACACCAGGGTCTCCCCTTGAGCAGGGACACCTCTGGAGGTTACTCCTGGAGGTTAAGAGATTCCTTGCCGCAACGGATTCTCGGTAAGTGATTAATATCATGCTGAACTTCGAAATCTCAGCTGAGTCATGTAAAGGATTGATTGCGCATGTATAATCCTTCAGACATAAACCGTTGACCAAGTCTGGGACTAAGTCTGGGTCCAGTCGCGCCTAAAGTTCCCTCTGAGAAGGCGTTAGAAGGCGAGGGGGTCCTTTCTGGACCTCCTGACTCAACGGGAGGGTCTCCCCGACAGCTTCATCTGACCCTGTCCTCTATGCAGTAAATATACCAAGTGACCCGTGCCATCAAATCTTGTTAAACCACTGTCGCATTTAATATCAAACTTTGTTAAATTGCTGGTTTGTATCAATGAACATATCGCTACTTCTCTTTTACAAGTGACGTGCGTTACTCCATCCGTGACACCTTGATGTTAAAAACCACATTGAAGTGGCAAGGGCACATATGTGATATTTTTTCAAAACAGAGAATGGCTAAAACTTACTATAACAAAATGAATTTGATTGACATGTGTATTTGCAGGGTAACGGACTTTCTTTTATCCCCGGCACAATCAAATGTGAGCAAGATATTGCAGGTTTTTTATTAGGGGAGTCTTTTATTGTTTCTTTTACAGATGTGCACATTAGCATTCATTGGCAAAACACATCTGTTAAGAGAGCCCGCTGCATCTTGAAATAGCAGTCTTTTTTCTCTTTACTCCTATGTCTTTGTTGTTAATTATTATTTCAGAAGGCAAAAATATGTATATTTGCTTCCCGTTTAAAGGCAGCCGCAGGCTCGGGGTGGTTCGGAGCCCTACTAAAGAGGGAAGGGGTAGCTTTTGGGTGCTAATACGAACTTCTGGGACTCTGTCACCCCTTTTACAGAACAAACACGCAGCAAGGGGTGCATATGGCTTTTGCTTATCCTTGCTGTGTTGCCTAAGGACTCTTGCTGTGGCCAAAAGCTGCGATGTGGGAGCACTGCCTCCAGCGAGACCCGCTCCTCAGCTCGCCTGCTCTTCGGACAACTGCCAGCCCGGTGGTAATCAGAGCAAGTTGTCCCCTGCTGTCAGCAGGAGTTGATTCATCCTGACTCATACCTGCGCGTCCATTTTTCGGGGAGGAACACAACAGCGACGCGGTCGGGGATGGAGGCAGCGCGTTCTCCCTCGGGTGGGTACAGTCCCTGCTTCCTTCGCTGAGCACAAGAGACCGTGTTTGTCCTCTGTATCGCCGCACCGACTTCAGCGCGTGGGTAGGGGACAGAGCCGTGCTCGACGTAGGTATTTTCATAAGGTCCGCAGATGTGCCCACCAGCTGGGCGCACATCCCGCTGGACCACAAGCTTTTGCCCTGAATGCAGAGCTGCGGTGCCAGCTGACATAGCTGCTGGAGTTGCCCTTTAGTGCTTGTCCCAAAGCATAAAAGAAATTCACTTTTTCTTGTTGACTGTCTCTAGAGTTGGGTCGGGGGCATTGAGCATCCTTGCATCACCCCCCCATCCATCCCAGCCTTTCCCCGCACAAGGGAAGGCACCGACACGACGTAGGGTCTCCCCAGGGCTGCTGTCTCTGCTCGGTGCCCGTGTTCCCCACGATGCGCTCCGGATCTGTGACCTGTCACTGTGGTCCACGGCCTGGCCATGAGACTGGAAGCCGCTAATCCAGGTTTTCTGGTTTAGTAGTTTCTCTCCTTGCAGCGTACGGAAATATATCCCGATGGAAGTCCTTTCGGATCGAGCGGACTCCGAAGCAGGCACGGCTGGGACGGTTTGCCATCGTGACTCCTTGGTTTGCTCCAATGGCTGCTTCACACGGGGTGTTTATGAATTTGGACTGGAAAAGGTTGAAGACTTTTCCTTGGTCTTCTGTATTGAAAAGTCCAGCGCCATTTCCATGTCCTCATTTTGACTTAAAATATTCATAATTTTTTCTCTTCACAAAAAGCTAAAGGGTCAAGCTGAACTTTATTGTAACAAACAGATTTTAGAGTGAATTTTTACCTCCCATTTGTAATGACACAAAGCCATTTGTAATGAGAGGCTATTTTAGAGCTCAAGTGTGCTGTCTGGATTAGAGGAGTCTGTCTCTGAGATGTACCCTGTGGCATTTGCATTTTATGGGAAAAAGAAGTGGCCTCTCTGTCCTTCAGGAAAGTCCCAGTATTTTTTATGGTTCACAAAATTAGGGCAAGTGAGTGCCATTGTTTTCTCAATAGAGGATCCTATTTCCAAAACGTTACGACAGCAATAAACTTGAGACCCATAGAAAGCTTTGGAGGCACTGGCTGATGGCTAGTGAACTTCTGTTGGTGACTTTCAGATGAAATTGTGGGCAGAAAGCAACAAAACAGGAGCAGTCAATATTATAAAGCATGATTATTAAAGTACATCATTCTGTGGGCCACAAAGAACACTTTTTACTCGTATTTAATTTCTGATAAGCAGTTAAAAGCTTATGAGATGTGAATCAAACACGAAGTTGGAAGAGTGGAAGAGTGGTTTCCAAAAGTAATCCTCTTTCTCCTCTCGTGCGCTTGGACGACACGGTGTAAACCTCAGCGAAGCCAGGCCCTTAGACCCTCACTGCCTTTTTGCCTCCAAGCTCTGTTCTTCAGAAGGTGGCTATTTCTGCATTTAATTCTGATGTTGTGCGAATGGGAAGAGAAATAATCATGGCAGTGCCTCTCTGAGGGTCAAAGATGACCTATCAGCAAGGGCAGCAATTCGGAAGGCTTTCCATGGCTTTCCACAGCTTTCCACACTAGGACAGTGTGACTCTGCAGTAAAAAGACTATTTTGCTTGCTATTTTACACTCAGCTCAACTCTGAAAGGGCTACTTTTAAAATCATTTGCCCAATTTTTTATATGGAGCCTGCCAGGCTTCAGAATAACTGAAGTGGAGAATATTAAGAATAGAGGAGCAGGGAAGATAAACAATCTTGATAGCACCGTACATATGCTGCTTGTTCTGTGCTGGAACAGGAACATTCAGGCACTTTTTCCAAAAGAAGCAATTAGCACTTTTTAAATAGCGATATTATGCAGTCAAAAAAATTTGCTGTGTTTACTGCTGTTGGGAATGTATTAGGTTTATTCACTACAACAAAATGGATTTTGTTTAGGACAGATAAGAGATAAAAGACTCGAAAACCAAATTTCAGTTGAAAGTTAGTGAATATATAAATCCAAGTGAAGGAGGAAAATAGATTGGTTAAGATGGACAGCAGATATTAGTTAGGTTTGCTACAGAAGTTTCCATAGTTTTTTATCCTTTCCATAGTTCTGGCCCCAGCGTCCTCAGAGATTAAATGGTTCCAGACGTACTATTTCAATATGTTGCACCCACCTTCATTTCACAGGTAGCGGACGCGTGGCGCATATAGATGTGCTTCCTATGAGAACTATATGTAGTCAATGGGATAACACAGCAGTTAGGACTCCCAGAAAGCATCTGAGAAAGTTCCCCCATGAGACTAAGCTCAAGGAGAAGGTATAAATAACATGAAGGTATAAACGTGGCCTGAAATATGGTAGAAGTTAATCAGACCAGAAGTGAAAATTCAGGGCGGTGCTTCACCTCTCTGTCACTGAAGGTCTTGCCTGGAGGAGGGCCAAAGCAGCAGAGCCCTGTACTTGCTCTTCTAGTCAAAAAACCCTGATGAACAGACATGTGGCAAGTTGATCTCCCGGCAGCATCTTCCTCAAAGCTCATAGAGTCAGACAGAGCAGGGAGGACCCCTGAGCATCTCTGCTGCTCTCGCATCAGGCCCTGGGGAGCTGCAGGGTCCGCTGGACTCAGCCTTCACCCAATTCCTCAGAAATAGTGGGACCCGCTCTGTCCTTCTGCTGGCTTCCCACCTACACCACCAACACCCCCTGTAGTAGATGCTCCTTACCTGCCCGCTCTTCTCCTCGCTGCCTCCCCTACTTGTGTCCTGCTTTATCTTTGCTCACAATTCCTTTTCCAGTAATGTCTCTCTCTGCCTTACAGTTTTTTCCTAAAGTAGTTTCCATTGAAAACTCTGTAGCAGAGACAAATGAAGATGCAAAAGCACCAAAATACCTCACACCATGCCTCTCTCTAACCTGTTTGCTCTGTCCACACACTTTTTAGCTTCTTCCACTCTTCCTCTGTCAGTTTTTGAAGGCAAGGGGTAGCTTCAGGATTGGTTCTTTTTCCTGTAAATGTCCCTAGGCAGAAACTTATTCCGTGTGTCTGAAAGGTGCCCATCTCATCAGGCTCCCACTTTTGAATGGACCATTGGAATATCCTCACAACATGGATAATAATAGGCAACACCATCATCTGATCATCATAAGTAAATTACCTTTGGCTTTCTAAAGCCTAAAGCTCCAACCTGCAATTAGAATTAAGTGACTAGGCCACTTCAGCACACCACATCTGCAATGCAGATGGGATTTGGTAGATTATAACCATCAGCAGCGTACAAAGACCATGGTACTTAAAACCCGCACACTTAGCAATGGGTTTGATTCAACCTTATTAATAATAGCAGCAGCAGGAAATCAAAATCATAGCAGTGTTGATTGGAAGGGTCCTGTGGGGCTCATCCAGTCCAGCATCCTACTGAGCACCGGGTCAGCTGGGGCTTTGCTCAGCCAAGTCTCGACAACTTTCAGGGATGGAAACTTCACAGTCTCTGGGGAAGCCACCCCTCTGGGGGTCTATTAAACAAGTTTCTATTAAAAGTTTGGTGGATACTGGGAAAATTCCAGTGCAGGTTGGCTGTAGCCTGGGACTTGAGCCATTTCCTCTATTTTTGTTCCATTTTCTTGTATTTTAACCATGCCTAAAGTCTAAAAAATGGAAATAGGGAATCGAGCAGATGTGCATCAGTATCGTGCGCAGGAGAAAAATACAGTATTTTTTCCTTTTGTCTCAGAGTTGTTGAAAAAGCATTGGAAGAAGATTTTGAAATAGGCACACCATATATATACACACCGCCATACAAGAAAGCATGCCCGCTCTCTTGTGCTGTCACATAATAGAGTTAAAAAGAAATAAGTCTTATTTCCATACTGAGTCATTGCTTGCACTTTGTTTAGCGACTGTTGAATCGAATGTCGTTTCAGCTGGTTGTGAAGCAGGGACAGGTGCAGAATATCGTCTTTTTGTTTTTGCTGCAGATGCAAGCAGGGAAGAGAGCAATGTGTTTCTCATCCATAAAGCAGCAACAGAATAATGTTAAATTAAGACTAAAACATTTCTGATGAATAAAGGCAGAAGCACTAAGTTCCAGGAAGAAAATATGTTCCACAAGAAACTGAAGTTTTCAAACTTGCAAAATATGAATTTGCTATAAAACCAGACATTTATAATTTATTTTAATGGTTTTGCAACTTACGTGGCAACTGAAAACAGACTCAGTAGGGAAAGGACAGATTTTTCTTCCAATGCCATTTATGCCCCTTTATGAATCGACTTGGGCAGCTGAATGCAACCATGAGAGCAGGGAAGGCTTTGAAGAAATTCAAGCTACATGTGCTATTTTCTCAGCAGTGAAACGGACACAGCCACCGCCTTGTCTTTTGAGCTCTCCTCTGCTCTGCAGATCCCGTCCTGCCGCCAAGCAGAGGGCAGACGGGGTAGACGGGGCAAATGGGGCCAGCTGGGATGTGCAAATTCCCATTTCTGGGGTGCTAGCCTGGTTTTAGCAGCCGTACCTCCCGTCCCGGGCTGGAGGAGCAGAAGGTGGATGCTGCTGCCAGCATGGCCACCCATGGTGACTTCCACAAAGTCACTCAGCCCAGCACATCTTTGTACCAGGACATCCAGCCTGGTTGTCAAAAGCTTTTTGTAATTAATGGGTATGCAACAACGATGAGCAATCCGTGTCCTCCCCTGCCCAGTCTCCATCCAGGGAGGAACCAGAAGAGCTGGTTGGACCTCTTCTTGCATCCACCAGCAAAGCTGTGGGTTCCTGGGTATGTGGGAGGTATTACACAAATATACGGACCTTGGTGCCAGCTCGGTGCCCAGCACACAGCTGGGTGGTATCCTTGCACCCAACACGTTGGGCCATGGCTATCGGAGACATTTCTCACCATATCCCCCATTTCTAGACACCAGCATCCTAAGGGAGTCGGGCAGGTGCTAGTTTTCTCCTTCCAAGAACATTTTTAAGGTCTTGAAATGTCCCTTGCCCATATCAGAAAGTTAAAAAAATTCAGTTTCTTTCAAGTGTTTTTGCCATAATCTGGTTTTTCGCATATATGTTATTGCTAAATGTGTTTTTGGTTGGTTTGGGGGTGGTTTTTTTTTTTCTTTAAATGGCTACTTCTCATTTAGAAAAGGTTAAAATAAAAGTTTTCAGCAATTTCAAAGTATTCTCTTGAGGAAAGCAATGTAATGAATAAAATTAACCACAAAAGTTTTGATTAACTGACAAAAAGATTTTTGAAAAATTCCTGAGCAAATCTAACACTGGCAAAGCTGGAAGATACTTTTCACTCTTGTGCACTAAAGCATCCTTCTGGGTTTAGGGGCAACCACTTTTGGGGCAGGGGGATGTACAAGCATGGGCTTTGGAGTGAAGGACAACCCGAGTGGTGGTTCCCGACGGGCTCCATCCTGGGGTTCACATCCTGCCTCCATTTATCTGGCCAGGGATAAACCGTGAGCTGTAATTTCACTCCAGTTCAACCACTTCATCGCTTTTTCAGCCGGCAACACACAGTGTCCCAAAATTACTCTCCTGTGTAGTGACAACACATGCAGCCACTTAGCCGCTTGGCAACACCGAGGATGCTGATGAGACTTCTCCAGCCCATCTGGCGCGTGGCTACCAAGGACTAATGTCTCCACCGGTGATGACACAAGGTATTATTTATGTATAGATTCACACGTGCTCCTCCTGGAACAGCCACGGCAGATGGACCGCTCCGGAAAGCTACAAATCCCTCACTTAGACACCTCCTGAGCTGAAGGATGGAGAGTGAGTGTTTGGGCGAGGGATGCTGGAGGAGATGGATGAAGGCTGGAGCCATGCCTCCTCCCCATACCCTGCCCTGCAGATGGGAAAGAAAACCCGGCCGAAAATGGGAGTAGGTCTGAAGATGCGTTTTGGAGGAGAAAAAGTGCCGGGGAAGAGGAAGGAACTGGGGGCAACGTGAATGGTTTGCAGGGAGGCTGCACGCTCTGGCATACAAGGTGCAAGAGAATGACGGGGCTCAAGTCCTGGCTCGTGAAATCAGCCCGCACCGTCACCGTGCAGACCCGCCACACCGACCAGGCGGGGTCCGGCCTCGGGCAGCTTCTACGGCAACCGGTGGTTAATTGGAGAAGGATCCACGGACTGTCATCGCCTGGCATATTCTGAAACAATGGCTGAACTGCAACTACTTCTGCTTTTTTTGCACACACCTTTGCTGATTATCTGAGTGGTTTAATCTGGAGTAAGGCAGGAAATAGCCGGAAATTGTTGTGATATCCCGAAAATATAGGTGAAGCGGCAGTCTCGACATTTTGTGCACTAAAAATCTTCATTCGTTTCCTCCAAACCCTGGGTTCTCTGCACCACACTTGTGCACTTGCACGCTCGCAGCTGGAGCCAGTGCTGATGCCACCTTTCCTCACCCAACAGCAGCGACAACCTCTTGTGGACACAACCGAGAGAAAATTGAGAATGCCCCCCTCCTCCATGAACTAAAACCCACACCGAAGTGATTTCAGTGTGTAATTAGACCGTGAGTGAAGACACCAAAGGCAAAACCCCGTCTGCCTTTGCTGACGGCCACGTCTCAGTGCACAGATGAGAGCTGAGCCTCCCACTCAACTTCACCCCAAACTGGCTCATTTCCACCAGCCTCCAGTGTAATTAAAGTATTTTATGCATAGTAATGGTTGACCTAATTAAATGTTGCTGTTTATTATTAAATAATGAAACTCATTAGCATACGCTGTGCAGCTGAGATGCTCGTGGCTGAGCGCTGGTGCCTGGTTGTGCCAGACTCTGCCCAGGTAACCTGTGAATTCACTGCTCCGACACTGGAAGATCCCCATTTTTTCCAGTTTGTGCTGAGGGTATTAAAGCATTTTTACTTGTTTGGCCACAAGTATTTTAAGTTGGGAACATTTTAATAGACTGTGCAGTGAAACATCCATATGCATGCTGTTCTGGATCACTTTTGATCCCTTTATAGTGTTCCATAGGCACTGGAAAAATCTGATATCTAGCACATTCCCAAGGGGAACATTTTTGCATTTGTACAAAGCTAAATTGATTGCAAGCATGCAGCCAGTACCATGACAAATCTAAGCTTGTTATTTTGCTGGTACATCATATAACAATGGTTTTATGAAAGCTGTGTTGTCGCTACATGATAATTTTCAGATTTCTTGAGCTAAGCTGAGCAGCAGTGTATTAAAGATTCATATATGTTGAAATATTCCCCGTATAAAATCTTAACACATACCCAACACTAATTTAAAACATTCCAGCCACTGGGTCAAAATAGAAGCTGGGGACCGCCCCCCCTACACGGCAGTGCTGAAAATCCAACTTGTTTTTACCACTCTGTTGCACATAGGCCTTATGAATCAGAAAGCCCTGTTTACTCCTCATTTCATGTGATTTATTATCAGAGGGCCCAGCTGGGACCACTGTGGCTAAAGGATTGTCAGCATTTCCATTACCACCACTTTATAGCTCGGCCATAAAAATTTACTCAGAATTGTGATGGTCCAAGTCTTTGCTTAGGAAGAAATTTTTCCCCTCGAAACTTTAAAGTGATTTAGGAACCATTAAGTTTTACGAAGGCGAAAGGAAAATAAAAAGTTGGACTTTGCTGATGGTAGATGCTTTTTTATACCCTTCCGAAGCAGAGTGGCTGGCAATAGCGGACGCTATGGGCTGGTCTTTCTTAACCGCTTGCTTGCGACCCCCCCTTCACTCTGGAAGCCCATGGTCAGTTTGGCAGCCGGCGATGCTGGCACCGCCGCACATGAACGAATGCAAAACTCAGCGTTGGGGATGTCCTCGCTGCATGTGTTTTATTGGGGGGCATTTAACAGTGGGACCCGGTGGGCAGCATGACCTCAGCACGAGATGGTAGGAGCGAAACTGCTCAAGCTCCTCCCAGATAAACAGGTTCTTTGGAAAATAGCTTTATATCAGACGCAAAAAGGGGCAAAAATGTAGAGTTTTGCGGTAGGTTTGTTTCTGGACAGCCTGAGCACTGGGGCTTGTGCTTCTGCAGAAGGGCAGGGGTTGAGCTGGGATTTACACGATGTGCAATGTTTCCCTTTATGTTAAGGCTGGAAACAAGCCATAATATAGTGCCTTGAAGCTGCACTGAAAGAGGGAAAATGGAGAATGATGAAAATTGGAGCAAATGCCCTTTTTCTGAAATCCGTCACTGAATACAATAGAATAATTTTATTTGTAAAATGGCAAATAATTTCCATGTTGGAAAGCATTTTGCTCAGACAGTTTGCTAGCAAGGAAACAATGCCTACAATTCATACAATAGCCAAAGAATACATGCGTTTGAAAGAAAAGAGTTTCAGAGACTCAGTGCGAGCATGCTGAATGCTTCTTTAATCCAACACACAGCCTTAGAGCGCTGAAATGGATCCTTGCAACACATTATGCCATGCCCTGAATCAATAGGTTAAAGCTTTCTCATTCACTCTGTACTATTAGGTCAAATGAAACTTATTTTTTTCTTCAAAACCACCTTTCATCTTTCTTCTGTGCTATCAGAGAGGAAGGAGCTCCCTGCGACCTGTTATATTTGAAATTATTTCCTATTTGATAGAGTACTAATAGTTGTGGGAACATATTCAGTGTTCAGCTCCTCCCGTTGTGAGCTTTGTCAGGAGTAGAAGAGGTTCGACCCTGCTCTCCTATTTACTTCCCACTAGAGGAGCCCATCGCCACCCATTAAATGAGATTAGAGGCCGACTCAAAGTGCAGGAATTATTCCTCTTGCTACTAATAGCCTTGATACTAGTAGAAAATAATTTTGTTCATCCCTTACCAAGCAACCCAGGTCCTAGGGTTGCCTACATCAGGCATACGTTCGGGAAATCCCTTACTATGCTGACATTATCGCATGGATGAATGCCAGGGTGCCCAGGCAAAGCCCATCTTCTAGCACCGCCTGAGACCTCGCCAGGAAAATAAAAATAAAAATTAGTATTATGCCTGGCAGGGAAGGAGAAAAGTAGTTAATTAACTGAGCCAGGCAGCAGCGGGGGCTGCCAGGAGGGATGTAGGGCTGTAGCCCATCCAGGGATGCACATCGTGGGCTGCGGCGCATCCAGGAGAGCTCAAACGGCACACGGAACACAAGGGTGAGAGGAATCGGCCTCAAGTTGCACCAGGGGAGGTTTAGATTGGATATTAGAAAAAATAGCTTTGCTGAAAGGGATGTCAGGCATTGGAACAGGCTGCCCAGGGAACTGGTGGAGTCACCATCCCTGGAGGTGTTCAAAAACCGCGTAGACGTGGCACTTCAAGACGTGCTTCAGTGGGCATGGTGGTGTTGGACTCGATGATCTTAAAGGTCTTTTCCAACCTCAACGATTCTGTGATTCTATGAAATCAGTGGCGCGGCTTCCACGCCGTTAAAAGGGCTCAAGCCGAGGCTTCCAATCGCTTCACCAGGGAGAAGGTGAAGGAGTACCAGCTAGGTGGGTAATCCAGCTGCGTGTCCCCAGTTATGGATTATAATTCATTATGGACTATGTATATAATGTAATATGTAAGATATGATATATATAATAGTATATAATACGTTGTCACATGTATCTTTTGCTCAGCATTGCTGATAGCTGCAGTGTCCTACCTGAAATTTATAATTCTGAGCAGATTTTGGGGAAGGCTGGCAAGAGGAGTTGTGCTGCAAAATTAAATTGATTTCTTATTTAAAATAGACTTTCCCGGGGCTTTGCTTCTGCACTAACTACATGTGAGTGTGCTGTACCACTGAAGTGTGTGGGTTTTATTCTTTCTTTAAATAAAAAAACTAATGAAAATAAGAATCTATAAAGTTAGAGGGTTTTAGCGACTCTGTTGTCTCTGGAGAGATGCAGTTAGCTCTGTCTGAAGCATTTTTATTACCTATAGCTGCAAAATACTTCAATGTTCGCAGAAATGGCTACATTTTAGTTTGGTAGCTTATAGTGGAGTATTGCAATTATTTGAAAGACAGGTTGATATTCTATATTTCTATGTACAATTCAAAATGCAGAAATAAACGTCAAAACTGAAAAAGACTCTTTGCTTACATAGCGTAGAAGCAGCCTCCATCGGCGCCAACACTGTAACAGTCAGGTGGGAGCTGATCTCTTATCTTAATGTGTTTTTCTGAAGACTTGGCAAAAAATGAATTTTTAAAAGATTTTCCTTTATCCATACATCACAGTCCTGCATCCTGGTTCAAACCTAAGCTACGTGCCCTGAGCCATTAGGCTTTGGGAGTTGATGATGCACCAAGATATAACAAACATCTGAATATAAAGAAGAAATAGCTGCTAGACAAAATACAAGAGTCAGGATTACTTTTGCTAGTATTGTCATGGGTATCCAGAGGGCTCAGGGAATTAGGGAGTTTTCACAGAAAAGTTTGTGAAAGGTTTGCTGCGAAGTTATTGTGCTGGCAACCTCCTTTGCTTCAGTACTGCTTTACTATTTTACAGCACACAACGAATATACATGAATGCATTATTTCCACCACTATTTCCCCCAGGAGCCGACAAGAAACTTAATGATTTTTTTTTTTTTTATTTTAGCTCACAAGATTTATGTTGCTTTCAGCAGTCAAGGCTGTACATGCTAACGCAAAAAGCAAGCTCTGCATTCAGATATTGGGCTGTCACTTTGGTCTGGTTCTGCACCGTGTGCCTGGTCAGTCGTGATCCTTCTTCATCGCTAAATAACAGGCTTAAAAAGTATTGGTTTGTAGCCACACCTCAAAAATGGGCAATAGGAATATTAAATTCTGCAGCAGGCTTTTATTCCCTGGTTTTAATCTACTTGCAGTCCCCTGGTTCCAAACGCACCTGCGGATCCAGCATCCATCCTGCGCCTGGAGGCAGGCGGGCGCATCCGACCTGCCGACGTCCCGCTGATGTCTGCTCCGTTTATCACCATCAGCAGGGATGCTTCTCTGCCTGTCGACTTTCGTGATACATAATTGGATCAAAAGCGGGTATTAAAGGGAGTATTTCAGGATGGCGAACCCATGGCCCTGGGTGGCTTGGGAGAAGCAATGAGGACGCTGTTAATTGGGGAATTCCCAATTAGAGGATCTCGGGGTCAGCAGACCTGTGTGGCAAAGAGGAAAGAGAGGCAATAGGCTGAAACTGCAGAGCAGACACTCCGCAATAATCCTCTGAAGTAATTCTTACCCTGACAGCAGTCAGGGATGCCGTGCTGAAAAATTAGTAGTAGATGGCACCGGTTTTTTCATAAGGATTACGGGTAGGGACAGGATGGTCTAGTGACATAACAGCATTAATTGGATCATCTTTCAGAGGCAGGGAAAATTGTGCAGATGGAAAAAAACATGTGGCTTATAAAGGTGGTTTATAAATACTTACCATTTACATGCTTTAAATAGTCTTGTCTTAGCAGAAGAAGGTACGAGGCTGCAGCCTCAGCCCTCCACTGCAATGCTGCGAGAGCATCAATACTGCAATGGGCTCCACAGCTGAAATGGAGAGAGAAGTGCCACTGCTGATAGTTAACAAAAAAATTACCGTCAATACCCATGTTTGGAAATACCTGGGAAAGTCTCGGGGCCGGCTGGCTGCTCAGAGCTCACAGAGCTCATTTTGTGCCCGGCCAGGCTGGAATTTCTCCTGCTCCTTCCCATCCATCATGATTTTATCATTGTAAACTCAAAAAGAGTTAGATTACTTCTGAATCGATCCCCAATTAATTACCTCTGCTGAACATTGTACAAAGGACCAACTTTTTATCTCGTTCTCTGCCCATGTGACTGATACGCTGGTAATGGAAATCTGTGCCTACAGGCAGTGTATTTCAGTAACGACGGCAGCCGAGTCTTCTGCTGCCCATAAAACTCAGAGAAACTCAGAGATATTGCTTGCGTTTTCCCATATTCTTTTTTTTTTATAGATGTCTGCATCCAATCAATCATAGCAAATGTCTTCTTTAAGTTCCTTGTACATTTTTTAAAGGTCTGAACGGTGAAACTCCTTAAGGAAGCAATGGGAACATGATTGTAAACTGGCAATTAGTAGGAAGCAAGACTCACTTATGATTTTTTAATAATTTCTATGAAACATTAAGAGTCATATTGCTGAAACCTGCTTATTTGTCTTGCACTGGGAGCTCATCAGAAGCACTTATATTGCTAAATTGACCAGCAAGCCACATTTATTGGAGTAATTTAAAATGAAAAATATCAAGTGACTTATAAAATGCAGATGCTCCGGCAGAGGCTTTTACATTTGTTAGATTTTCATTTTCCTGCCACGGAAATCACAGTTAAACCCAACAACTTTAATGGCAGCAAATCATATCCCTGCGGCTTATATGCTTATAGCAGGCAGAGCCAATTGGTCAGAAGCCTGAAATATTTGTGGTAATATGAGGGACAAAAATGGGACTCAGTCACCCCTGGAGAAGGAAGGGTCAAGGAGCAGCCCTGGTCCTTCCTGCATCTCTCCAAGGGTGTCACCCTCCAACCAACAGGACTTTTTCCACCAAGTGAAAGGAAATAAAATCACTTGTAAGACGGAGAATCTTGTCTCTCCCCTGCTTTTCTGAGTCTGCTAATGAGAAAGCTAATTATTCCCAATATTGGGGTACCAAGGGAGCGGACTGGGGTGGGGGGCAGCTTCAGGGCTGGGCGTTTCATGAGGCATCCCAGTGAAAACTGAACAAAACCAACTTGAATGTCTGGTCCTGGCTTGCAGTTGTTCCCTTGAGGCTGTTTCATGCCCTGGGTGGAGGAATAAATAGTTAAAGAAACAGATACAGGTTCACAAATCCTATTATTTATTTTTTGGGGCCTCAACCTCCTGTGATTTGGTGGAGCCCGTGTAAAACAGGGATGCTGCCTACCAACTTAGGAGGGTTGTGAGGCTTAATTAAAGGTCTTTGAAATACTCGCATAAAAGACATTGAAGAGCAAACCACTAATGCAAGCAGATTATTTAAGAATTACTGAACGCATTCTGGTCTGGAAGATCAGTTGAAACTTGGGACCCCCATGGAAAAAAAAAAGGAAGTTTTGGGAGCTGCTGGAAATGGGAGCTGCCTCCTGGTCTTCACCTGGAGCTTAAGCTGGGAGGATAACGGCAAAAATTTAGTTGTTGTCCCTTGCTTGTGGCCTCTGCAGTCTGGACCAGACCTTAAATACTCCATTATGGTAATTCTCATCTGAAAGAAAAACGAGTCTATGTTGTCTATATTGGCTCGTCCTTTTGAGGAGTGGAGTTAACAGCCTTTGAGCCGTAGAAAAATATATCCTGGGGTTAATGACTTCTGAATGTCAAAGGGGGGTTGTGTTTGTGGATCCTGCACAGCAGCTAGCTTGAAATGTAAAGTCTGGCCTAAATCGGCATGTATTCAATTAAACTTTCCTTAATGCAATCAGCAAGTGGCAAAAAATAACATAGACCTGATGAAAAATGTTCACCATGGCTACAGGACTAGCTCTGAAATGCCCTCCTGAGCTAATGAGCCATCAGCATGTGAATTAGTCTTTCAGGGAAGAAGCTCTCCGCACTTGTTTTTGCGACGTGGCTCCCAAGAGGACGTGTGGAGCTGTGTCCCTGGCTGGCACTGCCACCGAGTACTGGGGAAAGGGGAAATAGTTCACCTTTACCAGGGAGGCAAAGACTTTCCTCGGAGAGCCGGGGAACCGGCATCCTGCAGTGTGCTGCAGCAAACCTTCTAAGGACTTTTGAAAGTTAGAGTCTGTGAAATAATGTTTCTTTGCGTATAAGCCCTATCATTAACTTTACAGGAGTCCCTTCCTTTTGGTGGGAAGAAGGACTGTGTCTCGCTGCAAAGCATCTTCTTCTTTCAAAAGCATCTCTCCATCCCAGTTCAAGGATTATTGAACAAGGAGCCCGAGCGACACATGTGACTTTACCACTGATAAAGCCAAAGATAGCTAATAAAAATAAAAATTTAAAAAAAGACCTTTGGGTCAGGAAGGAGAAAAAAAAACCCCAAAACAACAAGCCAAACCAGCAAAATCATTCTGCGTTGGCATTTGCAGAAGTCTGTGCAAGAGACAATATTTGATCCTGGCTTTGTGTCAGGATGAAGTGGGTTTGGTGGAAGATAAGGAGGGATGTGACCACTTGAAACCAGAGTCTGGAAGTGGTGTTTGGCTGAGACGTGTTGCGGTCCTGGGCTGAACTAAAGCATCAACCTGCCTTGCAAAGGTCTGCGCAGGCAAGGCAGAGAAACCATAGCAGCAAAGAGGAGTTTGAACATTCGTTTTGGTTGCCTTTTCCACCTCGAAACCTGCATTTGGAAGCGTGAAGAGAGTTACGAACAAATGGAAATGATGTTTGATAACAAGGAATATACATGAGTAGTGTTTTATTGTAGTGCTTTCTTTCACTTAAATATTACTGGCTTATGGAAAGAAACGTAGCTGTAGAAAAAATACCCATGTAGTAGGAGGCTGTCAGTCGTGGCATGTAGTGATTTTTATCAGTTGATGGATCAAAGCCATTTTCTCTGAAGAACAAGCTATTCTCACCATGCTGGGGACGTGCCCAGAGGATTGGCTGCATTTCAACGACAGAAGAGCGTGTTTGGGTTTGCTCTTTCCTCCTGTCTCAGCAGGGCTGGGCAGCCTCAGTCCTTCCCGGTACTCAGTTATCCTCCTTGCTCATAAATAATTGAGTCATACAGAACAGACAGAATTTACACACGTATTCTTACAGATGCAGGCATTCTCCACTGGAAAAACTGGTTTAATTGCACTTCCATTTTATTATTTGATCTCTTTACTGTTTATAGTGTAAATAAGGAAGACTGGGATTTTGGAACAGGCTCCCGAAAACCTCCGTTAAAAAGCCATTACTTTAAAAACAATGTTTGTGAATTAAGAGCTCCAGAAATATGGTTATTTTCCTTTGCTGCTATAAATACTTCATGAACATGTCTACTCTGTCAAAGAGAATATGAATTTGCCGTGTTGAACAGAGCTGCAGAAATGCATATTAAAGATTCACAAACCAGACCATAAGCTTCATCCAAGAGAGTCTTTCCCATGATTTTTTCACTTAATGGTTTACTTCGTGGACATGAGAATATTTGTATCTTCCTTTGACTAAAAAGCTGGTTTAAAGCACAGCTTGATGGTGTTATTCAAACAGATATGACTTTCAAAGCCAGCAATTAAGAACTCGGGATTTTGGCAAAGGCTACACATCCCCACTGCTGAAATATTCAAGGCTTTGTGCTCGCACTGGGGTTTGTCCGCTTGCTGAGGAGTAAACACGGGATGTCAGCTCCGCGGCTCACCCCAGATGCCTGCGACGGGGCCGGGAACAGCTTGTGGGTCAGCAGCGCCGGGCGCCCAGGGAACATCTTTTTTCCACATCTCCCTCCTTGAATACAAAATTAAGTAGCCTAGAAATGCTTACACGTAAATGAAAAAAAAAAATAAAAAAAAATAATCAGGGCTTTCAGATGGACGGCCTGGACATTATTGCATTATTTTCAGGCCCTGTTGCTTGGGTGGGTTTATGGGATCTCGGCCCCACGCCGCTGTGGGGGGGCACCTTCTCCAGCCCCACGGCTGAAGCCAGGGCTCGTGCTGGGGCTGCTCAGCCGCACGCGGTAGCGCTGCTTGTCTGCTGCGCTGCTGTTTTAAACGGTACGTGACATTTTGAGTTGTATTCTAGCTATCTTGGGTATCTCAGAGGTGCTTATTTTTACAGTAGCTGAGTGCAGCGAGTCCTAAACGCGTGCATGTTGGGTGTAACACAATGCATGCATATTCTGATTAAATCCTCAATGCTATTTGTTTATTAAAGACTAAGCTAGAGCTATATCTGATTTTAACTTGCCTAGTTTTTTGCCCTAACGAAGCATGATTTATTTGAATGGATCCTGCAATCAACTACTCAGGGCAGTGTTCCTCTCTGCAGTCATTTGGACTGTTCTCTGTCTTCCTGCGCTTACATTTTTTTTTAAGGAAAATGAAATCTTCCACATGCATTAGCATAATTTCTTGTGAAAGTGACTGTGCTAAAGTCATTGACTGATGCAGTTTGCAAACCAGAATATTTTTCAGGGAGATTACTTCCTTTTGGGGAGATATGCAAACACAGTCTTCTTTTTTATTCAAATATCTTAGGAATTATCAGTGAGAAATGAGTTTGTGATTGTTCCTGAATCATTATACAAACCACTTGTACATTGACTGTGTATTGAGAGTAGTTATTTATAACACTTAATAAGTCAACTCAGCAAAAGTCAGATAATATAAATGGTGCTACTGGATTCACACAAACAAAATTCATTAAGGGTTAACATCTGTCTAGTAGTAGAAAACCACAAAAGTAGCTACTTGGCCTTCACTAATTTCTTTAAGACAAACATCCTTTAGAGTTTTGTGATATTTTATCTATTGTCTGTGTAGTACAGATCCAAGGAGCTATCGAGTATCAGCTGGGCTGTTTTAAGGTCAAGCCCTGGGTTTTTAGGGAGTACCAGGGGATGAGAGGTGATGAAGCAGAAGCCCTCAGCTCTCTGGCACCACTAAAATTGACAGCCTGTGGTAGTCCAGGACCCAGAAGAGGAAGGTGCCCTCTTTGTAGGGTGTCTCTGCCCTGAGCATCATTTCAGAAGCTGCTTTTAACATATTCCAGAAAGCATGGGATAATCAAAAGCCAAATCTGGCAGCCCAGAAACAAAGCAAGCTCCCAAAGAGCGCAGAACTGGACCATGAGTAAACCAGGAGCTGAGCTGAAGTAATGGCTCTTCCAAGGATGCTCCTGCACTGACACAGAGATCCGAGAGCTGGAGAGGCTTTAGGATGAGGGGAAAAGGTGCTTCTTGAAGAATCATAGTATACAGCTGGTTGAATAGGGGTATCTGATGACAATGTGACACAGTTAAAGTGAGAGAAAACACGCCAATAAGAAAGTGTTCTCCATGCGTTCCACACAACACAGCTAAACAAAGTAAAAAGTGACACTATAAAGGTTTTTTCAATGATCGCCACACTATACACTTTGCCATGTGGACGATGTCAGTCCTGTAGCAAGCGTGAGCCAGGAAGACTTTGAAACCATGGTGTATCTCCTCTCGTTTCATACAGCCCACGAACGACCAGTGCCCACGGAGGATTTCCCCGTGCAGCAGCACTCCTGCTTTCCCATTTCACCATACAGGATCTCCTTGTGCCTGGAAGTTTCCATCTGAGTAGCAAGGAAAAGGAGGTTTGTTGTCGACTTGACAACATCCCATTAAAACTCAGCTGGAGGTGTATCCTGCTTAGGTAAGATGCTTGGTGGCATCTCACCCTCTTGCACATATCTCTTGTAGGACCGATACCCTCAGGTACAACTAAAGAATAAGGCCTTTATTACCACAGACGGGGTAAAAGAAGAAGAGATAAAAAGGGAGAGAGAGGTAGTCATTATAGGCTGAACAGAGGAGTAAAGAAATATTATTAGTGGCTCAAATGACCTGTCTGCCCCAGGGCATTGCAAGTCCGCCAAAAGAAACAATTGGCCAAGGAGAAGTGAGTAAACAGACAACGTAAAATTTTTGTTCTTTCAGTTTCTTTGTATTTAATGAACGTAGTGACTGGACTTCACAAACAGGCTGTTTTGGACACTGTGTTCAGCAAAAGACGTCAGCTGAGCTGCTTTGAAAAAAACAGGTTGCAAAGCGTGACCTGCTTCAGCACTGCGAAAGCACTTCTCCTTCCTTGCAGACCAGCAGGACACACGGCTTTCATAAGAAACTTTACATTACAACAGAAAGTTCGGCATTGTTACAGTGGTAAAACAGAGGAGTCATGAAAAGCCACGCTCGGTTATTACCATCGAGAAACTGTGCCTCTTATTATTGATGTAAGTTTATAGTATTTGAAATATTTGGGGAAAAGAGTTTCAATTTCACAGTGAGGCTGTTGGAGTAATCAGGAAGGTCAGTGGGACGATCTCCGTGCGTTGTTTGGCACATCCTAACATCCCGCTGAATCACGGATTTGCCATGCGGATGAGCAGAGCTGGTGGCCCAGGGCACAGTTTGCAGCACCAGCTCAGCCCTGGGATGCTCTGCCCTGGCTGGGACATCTCTGCCTCACCGGTCCTGTCCCTCCTTATGCATTTTGGTTTGGTTTTCAATGATTTTTTTTTTATGATGTGGCCAACCAGCTGGATTTTTTCAGAAGGTAAATATATTTTCACGCTGAAATGGCAAGCGATCTGCATAGCAAAACTAGGTGGAGGGAGTGTGATACCCTCCATTTGGACTTTTCCATGCACCCACAGTGAATCCCTCCTGCCCTTGCATGGCTCCTTTGCCTGTTTGTGAACCCGTATGGCCTTTGGCATTAGCCGGGAAGCCCCAAAATGGAGGTGTCTCATCCTGCTCTGCATTATTGGGCTGCAGCCAGCAGCGAGCAGAGCCGAGGTGGTCCTGGTACAGGTGGCTTGGGGACCGGAGCATCCCCATCCCAGCTCTGCTGGGCACAGACCCGAGGGCAACACCTCGAGCTGGCTGGGAAAAAACAACCTGAAGGGACATGGGTGGGCTGGGGACGTGCGTGGGGCTGGAGGTGGAGGAAACACGTTCCTCAGTTGCAAATGCCCACTGCTTTCCCAGGGGTTCATTAATGGCTGAGAAATTCTCTCCATGCGTTTGCCTAATTAACCTACAGGCGTGTGAAAGCCGTATTGTTTTGACAGTGGAAGAGCTGTAAAATGTTATTACCCTAGCTGTAAAGCGAAGCATCAGACTCTGGTATCCCCATCATCACAAAGCCTCATCCTCTCCATGGCAGCCAAAAAAATGAATGTCAAGGCCGGGACAGCAGAGCTGCTGGCAGCACTGCCCACGGGCTCCCCGCCAGGATCTGCTGACTCAGCACCATGTCCTACACGCCGCGCTGATGTTCCCGAGAGCTCCTGCCCAAATGCTGAGGGAGCTACGATCTGAGAGTTGGCTTTGTTTCCCTGAACGGTTTCCAGCTTGCATCTACTATCCACTGACACAGTTCAGGAGCACCAGGGCTTTCAGGAGGTGTCGAAATGCTGTTTCCTCGTAAAGGCAGCACACGTTCCCTTTGAAGCAGTTCTAGTCCCCTTTTATCATTTCTTTCATTCAGCAGAGCAAAACTTTGGCCATTCTCTGGCAGACCAGCAAATATCCCTTCCTGCGCGTATTCCCGTCGGCAAAACTGGTTAGACACCTTGAAATCTTTTTGGAGCTGCTTGGGATACAGAACAGCTATTGCCGGCCGAGGGATGGGTTAGGCAGGAGGAAGCGTGCATAGGACTTGATGATCTTAGAGGTCTTTTCCAAATTTAATGATTTGATTTGATCTGACGTGGCCATTTCAGTAACAAAGCCCTGCTAAATTGCAACAGGTTTGTCAGTGCTGTGCTTGGAGAATACAGGAGGTTTGTCTGCAGATAATTCGCAATGCAATACAGGAACGTATTAGTAATCAAATAATTGGTTAGAGGTAGTCCATCCAGTAATTTATGGACCACATTATAGACCCTTACTCCTGCCGAGACAACGTTTAGTCACAGGAGTAAATGATCACCGGTGTAGGGATGTCAATCTGCGCAAGGGAAGAGCACGAAGGAGCCACAGCTCAGGTTTGGCCACTGTCGGCTCCAGAACCGCTCCAACCAGTTTTGCTCCAGCACTGCTCAAACCATGGGAAGTTTTAGTCTAGTCCCATGATTCGGCTTCTTACTGTTTATGTTTACTCTACAAAATAATAAGGAGGATCCTGAATCTCTGATCATCATGGTTAAGCAAAAAATCCCAAGTCTGTTTTAGAAAAAATTTCCCTTTTTTTTAAACATATCTCTCTTCTCAGGCGTGGCAAAACCCCGCTGGAAACCATCAGCTTCATCACTCGGCCAGCCCGTCCTCTGAGAAGGGGAGCCAGGCTGGTGTCCAGCATCCCACTCTGGTCACCATGACAACGCGATCGCACAGGACACCGAAAGCAAAATCCTTCGGAAACCTCTGGAGCTCAAGAGGAATCTAAATTATTGTCACTCCGGACTCCTTCTGTCACCAGGGACAACTGCAAAGGACCGCGGTGACGCATGCTCTGATGTCAGCCCGGAGCCCCGGTGAACCCACCATCGGAATTCACCGTCAGCGGCGCCGCTGCCGGCTTCTGGCCGCGTCCCCGGTGCTGTCGGTGTCACGCAGCGAACGACAACGAGTGGAGGAAAGGTTCGCGCCGCGTTAGGACCCGAAGTGCTAATGAATGTTAACAGCTCGTAAGAGAGCCCCTGCTCCTGCATATTAATAACGCACCCGCAGCAGCGAGGTATGATTGTGCAATAGAAATAATAATTGCAGTATTTAAGGGAAGATAAATAGCTAAGCTAATGTGAAAGTTCACTTCATTTGCATGGCGTAATTTTGCTTTTTATCTTCGTACGCGCCATGACTAAACGCGGGATGACAGGGAAAATGCAGAGGTGCAGATGACCCATCGTTTGCAAGTATTAGCTTTCTGGGTATGTGGCCGTTAGTAATTGAAACAGCTTTTCTTTGTGAGGTGGTACAAAGCGAACATTGGACCGGGCACCCTGTTTCCCCTGATGGCTCCAGATGTTCTTTCGGCTCGGTCCTTCTCTTGACGTTTGCGGAGCACATCTGCCCGGCGGCGGGAGATCCGGTTCATCGGGTGCTGCGAGGCGGCACGCAGGAGGCGAGTCTTCTGCGCTGGGGGTTTTTTTGGCCTAATTCCGACATCAGGTTTTAAGAGCGGAAGGCTTTTTAATTAGAGCAATGGTCACACGTGGAAGGGCTTTCTGCAGTGGTTTTGAGCATCAATAACGATTCATTTATAAAACTTATTACATGGGTTATTTGCGTGACAAGTTCAGGCAGTGTTTTCGAGTCACTGCAGCTATTCCAGGTTAGAGCAGCTAAATTTCAGGGGGGTGATGATATCTCCAGCAAGATAGACTCCTCCTGGCCTCACCGAGCCAGGACTGTGCCCTCAGCCCTAACACTTTGCTGTTTGAAGGGGCTGGTGTGCATCTTCGCTACAGACATTACAACGCTGGGCTTAGGAGATGAATTTTGGGGTACGTCACAGCTCAGCTTCCTGCAAGAAGCAGCAAAGACCGGAAAAATCAGGGGAGCAGACATGTTTAGGAGAAGCCCAGAGAGCATTTTGGTCGTGGGAGCTGACTTCTTACCCAGCCGATGCTGAAGAATTTCAGTAGTTACTCCAGCATCACCTGCATCAGGGTTTTTTTAGAGCAAGCAAAAAAGTAAAGGTTGCTCTCTGCCCACTTCATAATGCTCAGCTAGGAAATCCCAAGGTTGTGAAGCAGAAATAATTGGATATAAAATGACAAAGCGGCATTATTATATATTATAGACTTTTTGCTGAATCGATACATGTCAGAAAGTATTTTGCAGCCCAGAGCTACCAACAAAGAAAGTTCTCCATGGTATTCCTCCACATTTAGTGGTTTTTTTCCTTCTGCGTAGACTGTATCTGTCGAAGGAGCCCACACCTCCTGGAGCAGCAGCCACAAAAGAGCAGTACGTTATAGAGGAAGGCGATACCACCCTTCCCTGCTAAAATTCACTCTGCTTAACCAGTGCGCAAAGTACTTGGCCAGCTTTTTTTCCCCACAGAAACTCAAGAGAAAAGCTTTAAAGCTTTAGGGTGAACCTGACGGATGAGCAGGTGTGTTCGCCAGCAGTATTTTAAACCCACATTATTTGGATAATCTGGGAAAACACCGCTGTTTGTGCCCAGGTCCCCTCTCCTCAGTAAATTTCCACCCTGATTAACAAATGGCTTTACTTAAAATAGCATTCTTCCTCCGAGCTCCTCTCCGCACTACCGTTTTGCATCTAAGCCCTCAATTAAGCCGGGCAGTGGAGCTGGTAGGTAAAAAAGAACCCGGCATGCCCATGACACGCTCAGCACAGTGGTCTCATCCTGCCAGGCACCAGGGGACCCTCTGAAAAATAACTAAAGGCGAATGTCCCCACTTCCCCCCTCGGCTGGACGCTGCATCAGAGCAGAAGTTGCTTTAATTATTGTTTGCTGGACCAAGGCACAGCTCAAACAGCGCGGGCGCTCCGCGACGAACTGGCAGAGCAGGCGTGTTGCTGCGCAGCTCTCCAAATATTTCTTCTCCTGGTTGTACATCATGCCACCGAGACTCACCTATCTGCTCCTGAACAACCCTTGCTTTACAACCAGGAGCAAAGCCAGCCCTATTTCACTACTCGGAGCCTCCGCAGAAGCTCCTCGTGGTCAGGGGAGAGGGGTCTCGCCTCAGCGCATCTCATTACCAGTAGATAATGAAATGCAACAGCCCTATCAACGCTACAGAATTATTATATGAAATAAAGTTTCTTTAGCGCTGGGTATTACATCAAACATAACCTCAGCTCCTGTGAGCAAAGGTCCCTGGAGTGGTGCAGGCAGGAGGGAGGGAGGACAGGACGCCCAGCGCTGGAACTGAGCACCCACTCTGTTATTTAACACATACGGGTGACAAATGACCTGACTGTTAATTAAAAGCTGATTATGTTCTGCAAGAAATTGCTACCAGGTGTTCTGGGTAAATAAAAGGAGAGGCTGGGCTGGTGCTTACATTTAGAGAGCTGGGGGGAGAGGAGGGGGGGGCAGCTGAGTGTAGCTGTTAGGCAATGGGCTCTGTGGGTAGATCTTTGTCTTCAATTTCAAGCAAATCATATTTATTTTATTAGAGCTTTCTTACTTGTATCTTGGGTGCAGTGTTGTCTCCTGGTTGGTACTGCAGGCAGATGTCCTTTTCTTTTTCCTCTGGGATTCTCTTATATGAGCAGATCTGAACATCCTCCAGTGTGTCTGTCTTCCTGAAAAAAAATCCAAGAAATCAGGGAAAAAAAATTAACCTTAAAATAAACCTTTAAAGAAGCTGGCTATGCTTAATGCTTGCCTCTGGTTACCTGCCGGGTGTAACACAGCCAGTGGGTTGGGGTTGTTTTGCACCCCGGGGCAGCAGCGGGAGCGTGGGAGGAAACCCTCTACCACTCAAATCTGGGGTGGTAAAAATACCTCTGTGCTCTAGGTGAGGTTAAAAATTGCATTTCTGCTCTACGTGAGCCAAAATGACCCTTCTCCATAGGGTGCAAAACCTAATCCTGCTCTAAATCCTCTGAGTAGTCAGAGCCCCCAAAACCTGGGCAAGGAAACTTTTTAGGGACAGCGGTGGGGGAACTAAACCATGGGGGCTCTGGGGCAAGGGGGAAATGGCAAATATCCCCCTAAGTGACAAAACAGCCCCCAAACAAAACTATCCCTGGCTGGCAGAGGTGATACCAGGGGTCATCGCACCCACCTCGCCAGCTCCTGTTTTCAGGACCACAACCCACGGGGCTGCCACCTGCAGAAATGCAGCTGCTCCAAGCAGGTCCCATATACTGGAAAATTAACTATTTCTGGCAAAAAAATAGCCAGAATTTTGGAAACACTGGCTGTTACAGACATTTGGTTGTGATTCATTAACGGATGGGCGGCTGTGTCCTCTTGGCTTTCCTGCTTTGGTGATGGTAGAAGTGTGACAGACCAGAGCTGAGTGGAGTGAGTGAGTGGAGTTTCTCACGAGCACCTGAAGTGGGTCTGAATAACACCTACAAAAAAAGAGCAATGTGAGTATAAAGTGGTGTGCGTGTGTCTTGGTGTTTGTGCAGACATGGCACTATATATGGGCACATTTAATTTTACAAATAATATAAAAGAAAAATGAGGTTATCAGGAAGAAAAGGCAACTAGCTGGACTTATAATAATATCCCAGGGCAAATTTCCTTTGATATAGGCAATTCCCCTGCTCTCTGCCTTGTGCAAGCCAGGAGCCGCACATACAGAGGAGAAGCTTTTGGGGAGCGGGGGGGTCAGGGTGGCTGTGGTCCCGGTTCCCGCGGCCCCTCCTGGGGGGGACACACAGCCACTCGCACCCTTCCCCTGCCTCCTCCGTGGCTGCTCATGGGAGTTTTCCCTCTGCCTCCAGCCGGAGCAGGCAGCCGTGACTTGGCAAGAAAACACGCAGGTCCGCTGCTTTCCACTGGGTTTCATAAATCGCATTATTTATTGCGACAGCTCTGGTTCACTGTTACTCCCCTGTAATGAAAGTCCACTGTATTCATTTTACTTCCCCCTCGGCATAGGTAACTATTTACATGGGGAGTGCAGGACTCTCTCATCATAAATGTTGTGTGTTACCCCAACTATAAGAAGTTTGTATACTTCTATGATCCTTAAAATGTGCAGCAAGGGGAAAAAGGGGGACTGGGAAAAATCACCCTGATATTCATAGCACAGGTGGCAGAGTTGGGTTTAGCTGTGAGGAGAACCAAGGATGAGCTAAATTTGGGGGCAGATGAGAGGCAGGTGTGGTAGATGCCTCCTGGCTGCCATTCAGCATCCCTACCTGTGTGTTTTGCTCCCCCCATTGCATCTGAATGCCAGAACAGAGTGTCTAGAATAACATGAAAAGTCAACAAGGACACTTTCATCTGTCACAGCCAAAAGTAACTGCCTGTCAGCCTGACCTGGCATGCCATGATGCCCCAAGGTATTAAGAAGTTATCTTGTGCAGCTTTTTACATCAAATAGTTATTTGTCATTCAAATGCTTAATATCTGCTCAGGTGATTTGCACAGCAATATTACATTATTGTGTTCATTTATCTGTGACATTTCAAGGAAACCAATAGAGCTTTTAAACAAGTCTCTGAGCAGCATTCATGATGCTGATAGTCTAGTTTTCTCCCATTCAGAGTGAATTTGTATACAGCTCAGAGCTGGGAAAGATGTTACATTTTGAGCTCATTTTAGGAGAAATCTTGTCTGTTCTAGCACCCAGTTACTGGTGCATATTTCTTTTATTCAAGTCCCATATCGACCACTGACTGTACCAGCCAGAGCAGAAGCTGCCCTGGGAAGGGAACACCCGGATCATCCCATACATCAGACGGTGCCGTAGCTGCGAATGCTCACAGGATTATTCTTCCAGGCCTGGTACAATTTTATTTGCCCTTTTTGAAGGGCCGTGGGAAAGATGCCATCCTCCGCAGTAGCCACACACGTGTTTGAATCGTTAATGTGATATGAGCCCCTTTTCTTTCCACCCCTAAAAGTATTTCTTGATGAGACTTAAAATGGATAATTGACTGGAACTAGCAAAGCTCCTCTGATGAAAAACAAGCTGCAAGATCTAAATCAGTAATATATAATTCCCCATCTTTCTTTACCTCAACAAGATGTTCCTCTAAGGATAGGGGAGGTAGCCATGGGGTGGATATAAATGCTGTTTCATTGCCAAACCTTGGGTACCTTACACAGTGATGTAAATTTTGATCCCAATAAAGCTGATGGGGGAATATTATTTCCTTGATAACATGTTATTACCTGCTCAATATATATGTATTGCCTTAGTCTAGCAAGAGATTGTATTAAAAGAGACTGGTATTAGTTGCTGCAGTTACATTTCCAGATATTTTTTCTGTCCCTGTGCTGTTACAGCACAGGTCGCACTGGGTTGTACTTCCCTGGCTCTATTTTGGGGAAGGGAGGACTTATGAAATACCTTTTATTTTGCATTGCATATAAAATTATAAAATTTAAACCCGCTTTATAGGGAAACCACTTGGGCACTTCCAGCTCGTGGCACGTCGTCTCCAACTCAGCCCGTGCTCCCCTTCATGCCTGCTGCCAGCCTGAATCACGGACAGCTCATTTGAAAACTTCCAGCTGGAATTTGTCCCCTCCCGTGCCTACACCCCTTCTCCAGGGATGCTCCAGCGCCAACACGCTTATGCAATTATTTCATGTCCCTTCCCCATGCGTGAAGCGAAGCCTGGTGAAGTGCAGCGAGTTCAAGCTCTGCTGAAGAGTGTTTCTATTTCTGGTCGGTGCTGCCGAGCCTCTGCCCTGCTCGGCATGGGCTCGCAGCTACCCAGGCGCTCGCCAGCGAGAAATACTCATACGGTGATTTTTAGTTAGTGTTTACCCTGGAAGAGAGACGTGCAAGCTCTTAAAGTTTGGGTAAGGAATATATTGCTCTGTCCTTGAAAAGTGAGAGGTGATGCTTGTGCTAGCACACATCTGCTTTGCCCTCTTCCAAGAGAGAAAAACACCTGAATCATTCATGCATCACCTACGCACCACGGCTCACGCCCTGAATGTAATTCTCGGGATGCCTTAAAGTGGGATGTCCATTAAAACCGGCAGAGTTCCTCCTGTGCTTTAAGCAAAAGCAGCCTCGAGTTTGCCTTTCCATGTATTAATGTCATGTGCCATTAGCATGTACATGGAGTCCTTGCCTGACCCCGTAATGGATCAAGAAAAGGTTGATGAGATTTTAGTTTACGTAATTTATTTGTAATTTCAGCTGCCTTTAAGCAACAAATTAGCTAAATTCTTCATTATTCTGACTTCAACAGAAACCAGCAATCATTTCTTTCCTTTGAGTCTGGGAGCACGAAGTTATTTGCTTTTAAAATTCCGTGCATGCTTGTGGGTGTTTTTCCCAAGGTGTCTCTACTTGGTGACTGAACACCCCAAATATTTACCGACTCGCAGATGATAAAGTGGGAAAGGCCAACTTCATTTATTTAGCCTAAATCCCTAGGCAGTACACACGATGGGCTGCTCTGTTGCCATTTAAATATTTATATAGAGCTATCAGCTGCTTGACCCATTTCCTTCTATATTAAATACCCCCCTCCTTGCTAAATCAATGTGACTTCTTCCATTTCTGTCGCGATTTAAAGCCAAATCCAACAGTTTGCTGTGATTTGGGGGGATGGCGTATTTTGCGATAAGGAATCCTCTGGTTTTGAACTTTTCTCACCATCTGATGTATTGGTATTCCAGCAAGCATTGCCTTCTCAGAGTGAGAGCCCACACTCCTCGCCTCTCTGCACTGCCTTGCTTTAATAGGCCTTTTGGGAAGCCTGCATGGGAAGATGAAAATTGTAATATTCTGAATTTCTTAGCCCTCATTATATTTTAATGAATTTTTTCATAGCTTTCCTGATTGGTTTTGAGTTGTTTTTTTAATACGCTTCCTCTCTGTCATTTTTTACATCTGTCTGAAGGAACCAGACGCGTTCTGCAGCCTCTACCCCTGCTCTGCCCTCGGCCGTTTTTCATTCAGCTCCTCAAACTGATTGACGGATCTTTCCAATTCAGGGTTATTAATCACTTGGCAGGATCCAAGTTAGCATCTCCACACAGACTCATAACAAATCTCTAAGCAGAGCTCACCATACCTTTTTTTTTCTTTTTTATCCTCTGTTATCCTCTATTATATTACATCTTCACACTTCGACAAAAGGTGGGAATTTCTTTTTCCAGTGATGATGCGCAGATGCTCCACAGGCGGGTTTGGACTCCTGTGAGAGTCCACAGCCTCTTTTTTACCACCATGAAGCCGTTTTAGCTGCTGCCTGGGTGGGTGTGCTGGGGGGGCGCGGGCATTTTCACCCATTTGCACAACCTGCTTCAGCCTTGGCTCACCTTCCCCACCTGCTCAAGTGTTTTGCACTATGTTGAGACCCAATGCCCAGTGACTCATTAGGTCAAGTTTTCATTAATTTGGTAGGAAAAAATGTCCTCGGCTCTGTATGTGTGGGTTTATAAAGCCCTCTGGACTTCTGTACCTGTTCTTTGGGCTTTTTTTTTGGCAGTTTGTTTTATTTTTCAAATATTTTTGTTTTGGTTTGGCTTAGGTTTCAAAATCCAACAAACAAACAAAAAATTTTTCAAACTGTTTTAAATATATATGATCTAAAAAAAAAAATGTGGCAAAAAAGGAGATGAAAGCAGTGACAGTTTTATTTCAGGAGACTTGCCTTCATGTGCTGCCCTGGCTCGCAGGTGAGATGCTTTCCCATCCGCTTCTCTGTGGCTCCAGCCATGCGGGCAGCTCTCCTTAACCTCACTGGGAACCGCACACCACCTCCAGCTGGACCTCCAAGACGGACCTGCCTCTCCAGAGGCTATCAGCTGATGTTTCTTTGGATGTTGACTCAATACAGCTCTTCACGGCCATTTAAAGCTCCTCCACACGGAGCGTGAAGGTTTGAAGAAGACTCACCAGCAATCACAGAGGTGCTCCTCACCGGCGGGGAGAAATAGTTTGGTTTTAGAGGAATAAAGGCTTCTGGATCCTAGTAAAAAGATGCAGGAAGGGCTGGTTTTGGACAACAAACTTTGCTGAATAGTGTAACTCAGGACGGGGAGGAAAAAATTGTATCTTGCCAAGCAGGAGCTTGGAACTAAAAGGGCTTGGGTTAACGATGGCTCTGAGAACAGACTCCCGCTTGTACTGGATTTTCCATGGATGGTGAGGGGCAGTGAGAATTAATGGCAGAAAAATATTGACAGTCCATTAACGGCTCTGTGGCACAACCCTGACGGCGTAAAAGGCGGATCGTCTTTCCCCATTTCAGCTCTCTTGCTCTCTCCTTGCTCAGCTGGGGCTCCCCGCCATGAGCTGCTGCATCGCCCCATCCAGGGGTCGGCCACCTCCTCTTCCCCTGCCCCAGGGGACTCTGGCAGTGTCTTCTGCACTTTTGGGGTTGACCTTGGGCATTTGACCCAGGGGAGCACTGGGACACCCCAAAGGTGTTGGCTCGGTAATGCTCACGGGAGCATTTTAACACCCCAGTGCCAAGAGTCAGCTGGATTTAAAGTATCATTTTCCTAGCTCGACAGTGGACTCCAGCCTGAAAATCCTAAGAAAATGGGCAAGTGCACACACCTATGTTCATTACACAGCCATTAACTAAAAATAGCCACTTCATAACCTTCGTAACCCGACTTTGGGAAGAAACAGTAATACATACCTGTAATAGAAGTGCATTGCACTGGGCTGTGACTCAGCTACGTCATGATCAGAGGGAAAAGTTCTATTTTATTAATTTTGCAGAAAATGTATGGTAGTCGCTGCCTAATGAATACTAATAGAACCTTTAAAGCTCATTTACTAAATACATACAATTAAAGGACAATGAGAGGCATTACTTACAGAGCACATTCAAGCATTACTGAAATATCCCATTTGTTTATCGCAATAATTGCAAAATAAAATACATTGATTGCTCCGTATTTATAAATTCAAGAGCTATTTGGGTCTGCGTGCGCTCTTCCTAATCTGTAATGAAAGTTATAAAAGGAACAAGCATCTTAATGTAAAATACAAGGAAAACTCTAAAACTGCATGAAATTTGAGAAATAAGGCATTGTGAGTCAGTCATTTACTCATGTTCTCTCCCACCAAAGTACATGGGCGATGATGCAAACAGGATGTGGGAGGATTTGGGGATATTTATGAGCAGGTGCTCTTCAGCTGGAGTCAATTCTGAAATAATTGACACCTGGGGCAGAGTCTGCCTGGGGGATTGTGGTGGGCAGCAGAGATGCTTCTGCAAAGTGTCTGTGGATTTACACCACCCTCAGGGCCAAATTTATCTTCTAGCTTTTTTTTTTTTCTTTTTAATACCCCAAGAAAGGTGCTGGCTGGGTTACATCTATGCCAGTGTCACTCTGGGTACGGCACCGAGTGGGACGTGGAGAACGACAACAACGAACAGGTTCTGCTGGGGTGTTGGAGACCTTCAGCCCTACCTTCCCCCAGGGTCTTCCTTATGGAAAGCTGGGGGAAGAGCCCAAAACCATGCTGCTGAATGGGGTGACAGTGCCCAACCTCCCCTCCTGCTGGCTTTCTCAGGGCTGGGGCAGAAAGGGATGGTATCGGTGTAGGAAAAAATGCCCTCAAGCCCCAACCTTGCAATAAAAGGTTTCCAGTCAAGAGCCACTTGCTTGCTTTTATTTGCAGGCTTGAGTCATTTTGACATTGTTTCATCCACACAGACAGAAAGAGAGATCGTTTTGCCAATTTTTTTTTTTTTTTTTTTTACTTTAGACGAAGAAACAGCTGCAGTACGGAACAGTTAGAAGAACCTCGAGGACTTCAGGGGTTGTAAAGGGGTGTCAGAGGTGTGTGCGTGGCTGGATCTGGGGACATCCCATGTGGGGTGACAAGTGATGGACAGAGGAGATAAATATAAGCATCACCAAAAGAATGCAAAATCCCATTGCATTTAAACCATGGAGCTGAACCCCTAATCCCCAGAAGAACAATCCAAAATTATACTATTTGTCTTCTGCTGAAAAACATCCACTAGGCAATTTGATTTATTCTTGGGGCTTTGGGCTCATCTCCATAACATCTATCTCCCCATTAGTTTACATATTCCCCCATCTAAAGCTATGCTATCCCACCGTGGCAGCCCCCAGCCATGCTGGGTGTGTTGGTTATCATCTGCTAGTGAAGCGATTCATCTCTCCCAGGCGAGGGAAAGCAGACACACACGTGGTTTTTCAGTGGCAGTTTAGTCATTTTCTTTATTTTTTTAACTGATCTCTCTGGTTCCACAAATACACCATTTTCAGGTTTCTGCTGTAGAAACCCAGCTCGCCCACCTCGCCCCACACCTTATTTCTCCTATTTGAGAAACTGCTGCCGGCCACCTGCCACTCTGAGGGAGGATCAGCCTCTCGAAACGCTCGTATCACCCCAAAACCACTGCCAGCCGCAGCCAGGCCGTGGTGACAGCATCTCTGTGAAATAGCTGGATCTTGATGAACAGCCTGAGACCCACCAGCCCATCCGTAACGGCTGCTCCTGGAACAAAATGGCTTTGATAAGTCTGCAGAGCTGATGTGTGCAGCCTTCAGGACAGGGATTTAATAACTCAGTATTATTTTTCTTTCAAGGATCATTTATTAGCTCATTACAGAGCTGTTTGCTTCTCACTCAGAAACTAAAGCCAACATTCTTCATGTGTGTGTGCAGCCATAATGCCGTTCAACTTTGTGAAAACACATCAGCAATGATTTGGCCCCAGGTACGTACAACTGAGGAGGAAATAGCAACAGCATTTTCTTGTTCGCCTGTGGACTTCAGGAGGCTGGTGGGCTCTTGTTGCTGCATGTCCTGGCTGGCCGTGCCTCTTGGACATGGTCACATCCCCCATGGAGCCAGAGGCTTGTGCCAGGTGATGAATGGTTTGGACACCCACCAAAATCTCATTCTGAAATTTTAAAATTTTGATTGGCATTGCTCGGACCGATTCCAAAGTCCTGGGCAAAGAGGGAGGAAAGCTTTCACTTTGCTCTTGGGTATTTCTTTCTTTTTTTTTTTTTTTTTTTTTAATGAATTTTTTTGCTTCAGTAGATGTTGAAACGGGAGCACTGTTGAGAAACGAGAGGCTGAAGTACTGCACATAGGGATGGCAGCATGAAATGTTTCAGGGCAGAGTGTTTAAAAAATTTGACTGAATCCATGAGTGGTTTCTTGTCCCCCAAACAGTATTTTTTTAGCAAATGCAGAACTTAGATTAGCCAGCAAACCTGCCCCGGGAAGAGCGGTGGAAAGCTGTGACACCTCACCACGGTCCTGGTACATCTTGTGCACATCCCCACCGCGGTGCGGAGCCAGGTTATTCCCATGGCAACGTTGGCAGCGCTGGACCAGGGAAGGTATATGCCAGTGGTTAAGTGGTACTGACACTAATGATATAATTAGCTGTGTTAAAAGTCATGTCTGGTAGCATCTACTTTGTTTCCAGGGTGACTAAAACGCCATAAATAATGATGTCCAGCAGCGTTTCCACAGAGCCGCTGCCCCTGGCAGGAGCGGGGCAGAGGGTCCGTCTTCATGGTCAACCGGCAGAAGATGGACACGGTAAAAGTTTCCGTTCTGCTTCCCAAACCAGCAAAGCCGAGATTGCCGAATCTCGCCCTGACAAATGGAGCAGCTCCAGGCTGGGATCCTTCTTCCTTGGCTTTCCGCAGGTAGGTGGTGTGTAAATACATCGAGAGTTTGGTCACCGGGAACTCATGAGCAGGACCCCAAACCTCAGTTCTTGCCTCCAGCCCTCCCCGAAGCTGATGGAGGAGAGGGAGATTCTCCAGCGAAAAACATTGATTTGTCAAAACGGGGAAGAACGTGGTTTTGACCTGCTTCAGAGAAAGGTTTCTGGTGGAGAACCACTTCTTTGCAGCTCGCTGCATGGGCAGGGGAGCTCAGACATCCAGATCGATGGGTATCATCAGCCCAGCATGTCCCCTGGCCCATGGGAATCACTGACCTGGGAAAATCCTTGTGGCTCCTCAACTCTTCACACCTTTGCCATGCACTCACCCCTGGCTGTCGTCTATCTTCCCGGCTGTAGTTTTCATTTTAAATTGCAGGTTTGTTTCAGAAATGTGGAGTTTATCGTGGATCTGATGTCCTGATGGTCCTTGTCTGGGGGATGCCCGTGCTTGAAACAAGCCAGGGTTTGGGAAGGAATCTGTCCACAGGAAAAAATCACTCACGCGTGCTCATTTTGCTGTGTTTCCAAGAGGTTGTGGTTTGCAATTTCAATTATTTTGACTTTTTGCTGAAGCAGAGGGCTCGATTCGGTTCAGCTGCTCCGCTACCTCCATTAATGCTGCATACTTCATTTTCAGGTTGATTAAATGCACATATTGCCCTTCTCATTTTAGCAGCCGAGCAAAGCAATTCATGCCAAGGGGTAAAAGTGGGTGACAGCCAGCCACGAGCTGCAGCAGCCGGGATTGAGTCGTGCCCCTGGTGTTTGCACAAGGCTGAGCTGCTGGAGGGGTCATCGGTTTGGGCTCTAACGACCAGCCCAGAGAAGGCTTCAAATGGGAAATGGGCAGAAGAGATGAGGAGGAGAACATGCATTTTTCAAAGGAAAAGCAATCGTGAAATCTTCCATTTGTGTCAAATCAGCAGCAGAAAGCCATGTGCACAAGGCTGAGCCTGATCCAACCCCCATCTATATCGAAGGGAGGATTTCTAATGACTTCCAGTGGCTCTAAAATTGGCTTTTACAGTCTCTAAGATGCAACCGCAATTGAAAAAATCCCCAAAGCCTCTGTCTTTACTGTTCTCTTTTTTACTGCAGTCTTCTTACCTACTTTTTATTGAGCTCTGCAACTTAATACTGTAAAACCGTAGTCAATCCCTGTTAGCGTGAGCTGCACGAAGCCTGTACATGCAGTTTCCAGCTCTGCCACCTTTGCTTATTCTTTCAAAGCATACATGTATGCAGGGGAGGGGGTTACTGCTCCAGTTCAGGGGGTGGACTATGAGGGCAGAGCCAGGAAAGACTTTTCCAGAATTTAAGCACAACCTAAGAGCCCTTTGGACTGATTGCCAGCCCTCTACAAGGGTTTGAAGACCTAATGCCTTTAAAGTAAACAGAGCTAAACCGCTAATAAAATCTCTAATATTTTCAAGCAGGTGTTCACGAAAATGCTGTACCCTTCAAACCAATTTCTCTCCAGCATTTTAACTCAGAAGCTGTTCACTAGGACAACTGCTGCTTTGGGGAAGGCAACTGCTGAGACACTCTGATAGTTACCAGGAGGTGGCATTTCAATGGATGTATTTTTATTTTCATGCTGTCATTGCACAAAGTCTCTGCACATCAGTGAAGGAAGGTAGAGAAGTGCAAAATTATTTAATAGGGGATGATTAATGAAATAATAATAATTGAAAATAGCCCCAGGGCTTGGGTATTCGCAGTTATACGACAATAAGGAAATAGGTAAATTTATCACTTCTCCGCTCCAGCAGTGACCACGTCTCTGTTCGGTGCATACATCCATTTGCCCAGACCGCAGCATGAGCCCTGAAGCAAAGCCCCATCCCTTCGCAGTCACAGGACCCAGCTGCCACGGGGACATTTCATTAGTCAGCCTTACTTTACAAAAATTATTTTCCTTTTGTTGTTTAACACAAACATGCATTGACTAATACATTGTTATGCAAATACAAATCACCGTGAAAGCCAAATTACCCTTCAATTATTTGCATTCCGCTATTTAATGGAATCACTAACGGGGGAGATCGATGAGGTTTTTATACTTCCCAAACACTGAATTGTATTTCAGGTGACGGGGTTGCCTGTAATATTGTCCCAGCAAAACCCTCGGGATGAGGTGCCAGCCCAGATGTATACACTGAACATGTAGGAGGGAGGTTTTTGACTCCCTGCTCGGTGTTTTAAGCCATAAGGACATCCCAGCACAAAAGGGGAGATAAAAGAGGGAGCAAAACGGGGGGGGGAAGAAAGTGTCAGAAACAAAGTAAGCAAGAAAGCAAACAAAAAATATTTTTAATCTAAAGATGGTAAAAGCAAGTTTTAATAAAGAGAAATCGCTCAGTTTTTAAATGTGAAGAACAAAACCACTTCCCATTTTAAAATATTTTTTTAATTATATTTTATTGTAGGTTTGCTTTATAGTCTAACTTAATAACCTTGTTGACTCCAAGGGGAGCCAAACTTTTACCTAAATCATGCTTCTCCCACAGGTTTTTGTTAGTTTTTATACTATGACCTGTTTTCTTGTTATGATCTTACTTAGAAACCATGGAAGAACCATAACATTTCAGTTCAGAAAAGCACATAAACGTACACCCAGATGAGTCTCTGTGGGTAGCCCCAGTGAGAGCCTGGCTCACACGTTGGATGTAAGGCTACTGATGCTCTTGTTTTCTATAATAAAAGTCGAGAAATTAACTGACTGAATACATTATTTAATGAAAGAACTAATCAATGTGATAAATTATTTAGAGTTTAGTATTAGACCAGCTGTGCTTGTCCCACACTATTAAATTTGACAACTGCGATGCTGTTTCTTATGGTCATCTTTCTGCCTCTTGATTGAAAACATGACTGAGTGTCATGTTGGGCTGGAATTTACAGTTTAATCAACTTCTAAGGAAGCGTAACAAGTTGTTTGTACTTTAATACAAGAAGGTCACAGTTCTTTCTGCTTACCTGATGGGGTATATAGGCCATTCAAGGCAGGTAATGAATCCAGACCCTTGATTGGAAAATGTCATTACCTGGGAACTGCCAGGGATAAGCAGGCAATACAATAAAAAGAGATATATTTCAACATCCAGTTTTATCCTTTAGGCAAAACTATGAGCTGCAAATTCAGCCTATTGTCTGGAGAATGTCAGGAGCCGATAAAACTCTGGAGGAAGAAATTGTTGGCATAAATGGTGAGAGCACCGCAGGGTTGCATCAATGTCTTGAGCCGAGACTTTTCATGCTCCCAACACCGGGTGTCCTCTGCGGGGAAAACGGGATGGCGAGGCCGGCTCCGGGCATCTGCCGAGGACGCCGAAATGCTGCCGGTTGTGTGCGTGCAGAAATACAGGAACATATGGGCAGCATCATGTTCCCGTCTATTCCAGAAAGCAAAACAGAATGAGTGCGAAATAAATTCCTATCAACAACAGGATGAGAATATTTACAGGAAAATGAAATATAGGATGGGGGAAAAGGGAGCTCATATTAGAGGGTAGGGCTTGCGAGGGAGCAGGGCTGCATCTCGGTGGGGTTTGCCACGCTGTCTGTGTTCACACACACCCAGCGTACAAGGAAAATAGAATAAAAAATTGCATTAACCTGTGTATGTACAAGCACACACTTGCCTATAAACATATATGCACGTGATCTGGATCCAGTTCTCTGGAGGACTTTTTTTAATTTTTATTTTGCAATACATAGCTGAGTGAGCAGCCTTCGAGTGTATTTATTACGGTATTGAATTGCTTTCCATGGTAACTAATTGTGATTTCAGAAACACAGGTTCTGCAATGGTACAAGATGAAATGGAGCTGAATATGGAAGCAGCTGGTAAGAAGAAAATCACTTGCTTATGAAATAGTATTTAATGATGGAGACTGATGGAGCAGAAAAAATGGGGGGTGGCAGGGACTAGAAAACAAACAGCCCTCCATTACCTTCATGTATTTCCCTAGTTTTTGAATTCCTCAGGAAAGTGTCTGGTGATATGTTTAAGGAAAGGAAAACCCCCTATGTGGGCTGCCTTCCCATTTCCCCACTTACTGTTTTATTAAGAGGCAAACTGTTAAAAATCTGGCTGTATAAAAGAAAAGAAATAGTCAGGAAATGAAATTATGATTAAATGGTTATTGCTGGTTAAACAAATAGGAAGGCTTTTACAAAAATTCATCCATTCCACTATGAAAAACAGGGGAAAGCACATGTTTTGAGCAATGTTAAAAAAAAAAGAAAAAAAAAGATTTCTTCAGACTGCGGGTATCTCGCCGCCCTCCCGCACCCAGAGCTCAGGACGGCACCAGGTGCCCAAAGGAGACCCGAGCAGAGCTGGCTACGCGTGCATGAAACAAAGTGGTAAAACATTGAAGACCATTTTGAGGCAATTTATGAGTGTCATTAAAGCAGAGAGGATGTTTGCAGATTCCCCTGCACGACAGACTGCCGTTCCCCTTCCCATCCCTTTAATCTCATCCGGCATTTGGTGGCAAAGGAGTTTGGGGAGCAGCTCAAAGGGGCTGCCGAAGGCAAGGGAGCCTCTCCGGCATCCTCAGGCTGCTGAGGCACATCGATCCCGCCTGCTTTTCCTCCCCATTTCCACCAAATAGCAGCATCTTTGCCGTATGCGAACGGCAGCAGGTCTCTACTCCGTCGTCAACACTGCAAGAGGCTAAAAGGCAATAAACATCCCAAGTCAGGAATTCCCAAGCTCTCACATGGGGCTAAAACCTCCGGCGTGTTCCCTCCCCTCCTCTCTAAGGCACCAGGGGATCTAACAGTGTATTGACACTCCCAGGAAGAAAGAACAATATTGTTTTATCCTTTTTAAAAAATATGATTGAATTAATAAGCAGTAGTCCAAAACCCAGCCCATGAAACAAAAAACCCCAACTAAACAAAAACACCCGAACTCCAAAAAACTGGAAAATCCAAGTAAGCAACCAGAAATCTAACTGTGAAGAATGCGGTTATGTCTCCCAACTAAAAACTCAGAATTTGTAGGAGTTTCTCTGACCTTGGTCCAACATCACTGGCATTGGCCGTGTTCATACACAACAGAAATTCTACAGCCTGTATAAATATGTGTTTAGATTTATGGGAATTTGCATTCAGCGTAGGTAAAATGTATTTTTAAGCATATGTAAAGTCAAATAGTTTGTCAAGTATTTTATTTACCCAGCAGACAGTCATGTTTTTATTATATAAATATATATCTAGGCACTTAAAATGTGAATATTTGACACAAGCCTGTTTGACAACTAGCGTAGAGCCATTCAAATGTATCAAAGATATTCATCAGAATCTGGTTGTTCTGTAACCTTCAGTGTAGGTCTGACAGCAGATCAGCGGTAAATCTGAGTTGGTGGTTTATTGACCTAACTAACCGTAGCCGAACCTTTTGCACTCTTGCAGTTCTAATATGCCAGTTTGGCTGCTAGAAGAAGTCTGCATGCTAGAATTGATATCCAACCAGAAAAATGAAGGTATTACAAGCAAACCATACATTAAACAAGAAAATTATTTTAATGATTGCTCCCCAAATACCCAAAGGCACTAGTCGACACCGTGGACTAATGACCTACAAATTAGTGTGATTAGTACACATTTTTAGCATTACAATATTTTTTCAACAGCTTCAGATGGCACATTAAGTGAAATACTTCTTTCATCTGCAACAGCTTTGTCCTGAATACCCTTCCTCTTGTTTAGTTTAATAGAAAAACGTATCAAACGAAAACTGAGCTGTAAGAATCGTGCTGACCTGCCAAACTTTCTCTGCTGTCCTTTCTCCAGATATTTTTGCAAATCATATTGGATACACACCTGTGTAACTGAATTTATGTTGATGCAACTTCTCTAACATCAGTCAAATTACACAACGAGAAAATTGAAGTGACGCGGTGGTAAATCAGATCCATTATTTCACAGATCTGCAGGCTCAGTATAACACAATAGACGATATAACATCTCAGCTGAGGACAATTTTACATTTCTTTTATCCATTGCAAAAACCTTTGTAATGTGTCGAGTATAAAGCTCACAAATTACATTTTAAAGGAACTACCATAAAGTATATGCTTCAAATAGACCTTTCACAATATAACACAAAATTCAAATGACATTTTTTAGGAAAGCACTTGAAACTTTAACACTTATGTCCTGACAACATTAGATTACTTTAAGCTGTAAACCTTAAGAAGTTTTATGTGATTAAATAAAATCAGCATTACAATTTCCAGGTATTATAATTATTGAACAGATTGTAACAACAAGATGTAATTATAATGTAAACATGAAGCTCAGGAGACTGGGACTGAGAAAACTCTCTCAATTCTTTGTAGATTTATATCTGCACATAGTAAAATCAGTAACAACTGGAGAAGAGGTTACAGTATTTCATCTTACACATTGATATCAGTGTTTTGCAAGCAGCAGTCTATACAACATCATTCCCTTTTTAATATTAGTTTACCAAATCACTACTACCTTGAAAAAAACTCTCTCCAGGTCAAATACTGCTGCCAGGTCACTATAACATTTGGAAGGAAATACTTAAAACCGTCAGATTTTGTTAATTGCCCCTGTATGTGTAGATATGTAGATTTTATATATGTACATATATACTTACATACATAAAATCATAAACCTCACTTAACCTTCAAAACTGAACTACCTCTAGGTAAGAAATACAAGACCTTTTTCAATAAAGTTAAAGGGTTTATTTATACCTGAGACATTTTTGCATATTGATGTCTTTGTACCTTTACCTGTAGGTACTCACGTAAGTCCTTTACTCTTTTCTGGGTTCTCACACAAAGCCCATTTGAGTTAGGTGGATTCTTCCCACTAACTCCATGGACTTCGACTGAGTCCTTCCTTACCTAACCTGGATGGATAAACAGAGGCGTAACAGAATTAAATATATATATTTAAATAACAGTTGCTGTACAAGCAGACAGGCTGGTTTATGCAAATCCAGAGCTAGTACACCATTCCTGATACTCTTCACAATCTCTGATTCAAAAAAAGAATTACAGTCCTTTATACAGGGTGATACATGTTTCTACTTGTTGGTTAAAAAAACCATTTTTGAAATATTTCTTCACGTAGTGGATCATTGGCTATACATGACATGTTGAAAATGCCTTCTTGGCGGATCTGTTTCCTGGTTCTTGAGAAGATCAACCCATTTCTCCACCCAGCAAGCGAGGAAACCAGGAGTGGAGGAGTAACAAGTTGATGTGGCTACATTACATTAAGGTCACAGGCCAGTGCAGATGGACTGAGATTTTTCAAACAAATTTAGGGAGTTTAGGAGCTCAGTTCCTCCTGAAACTCAAGCCATTTGGATGCCTGACTCCTGCAGATTCCTTGGAAAGTCCCGGCTCTGCCCAGTCCAGTTTTCAGCCCTTCAGCCCTTGTTGAAGCACAAGCGTTAGCAGGGACATAACCTACATAAGGCTCTTTCAGAATTTCACAGTGCTATTTAATTTGGCAAATACCAAACTAAATTTAAAGGTTCCTTTTGTAATCTAAACAGCTCAATTAAAAAAAAAAAAAGAATCCACCATGTTTCACTCCATTTTCCTTCTGACAGGGGTAATTCCCTAGAAGTGCTTACATGCAAATATAGTGTTATCATATTTGACAACATAGCAATTAGAATTGCTGATTTTATTAAATATAGTTTAGCCAATGGAAGGATACTAGTGGAAGTGAAAAAAAGTGTGCTTTTAGACACAGAATTGAACATACTTGAAAAATCAGCAAAAATAATAGTACTATTTTCATGAAAGACATCACAAAATAAATCAGCTTCCAAGTAGATTAGTATATCCTTCTTACGTTGCAGAAACATTGTTTTTTGCACTATATTTTACAGAAAAGAGTTGACTTTAGTGATGATGGTCAGCAAAGTTGTCTTTAAACAGCTCTTTGTTCTACTGTACAGGCATATAATGGGAAAAAGGAAAGCTACATTTCACTGGCCATAGGGCTTCATAGACCTTAGAAATTTTAGAAATTATTGATTTAAAATAGTGGTATGTAGCATATTTCTGTGTAAAATAATTCAAACACTCTTTCCCAAGTAGAAGAAATTTCTAAAGCCTGACACCTGTTGCTAACAGACAAAATGCAGTCAATGTTTTTAAACATGAGGAGGATGAGGACATACAGTGAAGTACCAGCAATGAACTCGTAGTACGACACACTGACATGTTAAGCATCAGATGTAAGAAACTCTACTGCTTGCATTTCCAGTTGGCTGTTCCAATTTTACAACCGCACCCATTCTAAATCTCCTTTTCATACTATTCCTTCTTGTACCATATCCAGCATCTAAACCGGAGGAGTTTCAGTGGGAACACCTTAGATCCATCTGTCCCAAACCTGCTCATAATGAAGCAAGCGGTGCACACCTCTCTGACCATCACTGCTACGAACGCTTTGCGACCCATCGGTGCAGTACCAAGGGCATCTGTTTCCCTTTCTGTAATTCAGGAGCTCTCTAGCATGATTGCCAACAGCATTACGACTTTCACGGAGCAACTGGCACAGGGAGGCACTTATGTGACATGTTTAAAACTTATCTTTGGTAAACACTCACACACACAAAAACTTGTAACTAATGTTTTACTTCCTGATATAAGAGAACTCTTCATTTGCTACTAGTGTATGTGTGCAGGTATCTAAACATATACAGGACATTGCTAGTATAAAATATTTTTTTCAAATGCCACTGCCAAGGATTTGTTTTAATTCACCTAAAAACAATGCAGTCCTGGGCTTTTGGGGTTTTTCCTGACTCTGTTTATTATGCATTAAAGCATCTCTGATCAATAACAAATTAGCAATAGAAAGCAAGGCCTATGTGCTCAATTTTCACCTTCTTTCTCATTCTATTACCTTGTTTTTCAAGACTAATTTAATCAGAATCGTTGTATCTCTTACAACTTTCATTATCTGTGAGGCAGATCCTGGGGTCCAATGCTGCATTACTTAAGTGGTCAAATCTCTCAGATCAGTGGAAATTTTGGATACACAAAACTGCTGAGTCTGCTCTTGGTAGGGATGTTTCCTATTAACCATTACTAAACAGTGCTCTGGTGAGGAGAGGGACCTCACATCTCTAGTTGGACCTGAACAGTGATCAGACTAAAGCCTGTAAAGCCAAGCTCAAACCACCAAGAGACAGCCCATCAATGCGTATTTTCAAAAGGTGCTGCAAATAAATGTTGCTGGAACTGCATGGGTATAACTGATGGATGATCTGCTTTAATGTACCCAGTACACTATCACTTCTAAAATCAGGCATTTCTGCTGAGAGGTATTTTATTGGCTTAATTTTTCATTTACACTATTTAAATTTGGCTTAAGAATTTTTTTAGAACCCAGAACTTAGTGTGTTTCATTTTATAAAATTAGAACAATTTATATCCTTCTCTTTTCATTGGAAAAGAAAAAAGTATAGCCCAAACACACATAGGGATATAAATACTTCATGAATGATAGCTGTTTCACTTATTTTACAATCTGCTTAAAGGTGATTTAGACATTGATGAACCAAATAACTTTGGCAACTTGCACAAAAATATGTCCTTAAATGAAAAGTGATGATAAAACTTGCTTTAATGAGGCCTTTATTATGGAGAGAACTGGAAAGAGAGAGGCGTGTAAGTGCTGAGGAGGTTATCGTGTTCCTAAACCATGCCGCTTTGCATTTGTATGTGAAATGGGTATGGCTGGTAGATGATAGGTGGTTGTCCGTGAGCAATGTAGTAATTGCTGAAGTTTCTGTCGCTGATATATGGAGCAGGCTGATAATAGCATGTTACATTGGCTGCATTTGGGATGATATTTTGCTCTCCGAGTACTTTTAAAGCCAGAATTGTGATCATATTCAGAGTTTGTCTTCGTTCATGTCCCATGAGACAGACTGTGCTCTCGTTTACAACTCCACGCAGAGTCATCAAGTAGTCATACTTGCTTTTCTCTTCCCCAATGAAGTGGTTGCGCAGATATGACTCAATTTTCCTCTGCTGCTCAGCAACATCTGGAAAATCAATGAAGAACCTGGAGCACATGTAACGTTCCAGAGATTTAATTTCAGCCTCATCTGCTGGCTTAAAGTCACGAACCAGGAGATTGCTGTACTTCAGGAGGCCACCTCCTCTGATTTCCTCCGGGTTCCTTGTAGAAATCAGTTTGTATTTTAAGTGGTCCATTGCTTCGTTGAAGTCTCCATACATACTCTCGGCAATGACAGTGGGGTGAGAGTCTTCTGTCAGTTTGCAGTCTGCTGCTGTGTAAACATTTAGTATGGAGTCCAGTATGATTTGGAAGGAGTCCACGCTAAACTCAAACTGCCGTCTGAGTGAGTTCACAAACTTTAATTCTACATTCTTGCCACTGTTGTTTGACAGCGAGATGAGACTCCAGCGATCATGGTCGGTAGAGACTTTGACCATCTTCTGCACATAGGCATCTTTCATGGTCTGAGCAGTAATTTTTTCCTTATTAACACATTTTGGCAAGAAGTCCAATAGACAATTAAGAACTGCTTCCTTAACAACCTGGAACTTGAGCTCACTTGGAAGTTCCACCCCAAAAATGATGTCTAGGTCCTTGTAACTGGTTCCATTCTGCTTTACTAGGATGTGACTGGCTGTCGAACCGTTCAGGCGGATATCTCTAACATTGATTTGCTTTTCAATGAGCTGTTCCTTTACCACATGAATGATATCCTTTGGCTTTACATCCAGTGTTGGAAAATTTCCTCTCCCATGAATAGGTATGACCTCAGCTAAAACTTGATCCAGGATTTTAATCTGATCCCAGGTGAGACTACTGAATCTGTGGTCTGAGTCCTCAGTCATTGTGATGTCGGTTGGCTAACTAGGGAGAAACAGAAATTAAGAGACAAACGTTAGAACTTACTCAAATACAAGAAAGCCTGACATTTCACTCGGTTATAACAAACATATAACTTCCTTCCTCGGCACAGTGACAAAGCAGTTCATTTTACAGAGACACAATCCCAGTTAATGGTCTGAGTCAACCACTACACTTGTCACAGGCTTTTAATTGAATTTTAATGTACTCAGGTTTTAATCCTGCTGAGAAACCATTGTGTTATTGTATAATCCATGACTCAAAGTAAATGCAGTAAGCCGTATAGATTTCATTTAAACCTACTCAAAGGTTAATAACATGAAATACTTGGCGGTTATAATGAAAGTCCAAATAAATTTCACTGTGAAGAGCTAAAATGAGCAAAATGAGCAAATTTGTTCTTTCTGTCCTGCCTAGAAATCTCCCTCTATCTTCAGTGACTTGCATACTTAAAAATACTGAAAGATCAGGAAGTTTTTTTAAAAAGCAGGAATGATGCAACATGCTCATTGTTTATCTAGCCACATGTCTTGGATGCACTTTAGTCTCTATGGATCATCTATACACGTGTCCTTTAATACCACTTGTTACAGTTTAAGAACTGGATATCTGATAATTTTTAAGCTGTTTCCACTATGTTTCTGAGGCAAAATCTTTTCCTTCTAAGCCATTAACCGTGTTCCTAGATTAATGTGCCAATGCTGCAAGTTATGGTTTGCAAAACCGATAAGAAAACCCCTTCCAGTCTGCACTGATACTCTAAAACTTCTCAAGAAAGCCTGTAAAGAAGCACCTATAGAATACATGGGATAAAGTTCAGGCTCTGGAATTCCTCAGTTTAAAATTATATTTTGTCTCCATATCATCATATTTAGCAATCAGAGAGACCTTAGCATGGATAATTTATTTACATTTTACAATGAGGAGGAAAAAAAGGTGCAAACCCCACCATATTGGTTTTAAAATGTTTCTGATTGATCATATGCAAACTTTAATTACATTTTTGTAATGGAAATCTGAATGCTTTATTTTTGTAATTTTATTTATGTATACTGTGAATATAATTAAACACAATCATACAATTATGTGATTACAGTAAGTATATAAGAAGTACATTTAAGGAAGTACAAAAAAGAAAAACATTGATGGGCATTAGGTGTCTGAGGTGTAATGAAAGATACAAATCTTCATCTTACTGTCTCCTGACATTAATGTCAGTATTACAGAACAGAAACAGTTCAGAGGGCTAAAAACCTTCCAGACTCCATGGGTATCATTTCATGCTGTGCCCCCTCATGTCTCCTTACGCTTCTTCAGTTCTTTTGGGGTAGTTAATGCTCAGACGGTTAAATCAGAAAGGTTTATTGCTAAATCCTATCATACAATTTTTCAATACTCTTTCATAAATTGCATAATAACTCACAGGCAGATATTGTGATTCACTGATAGCTTTCTCCTTAACCCCAGTGCTTGGCTGCTGTGCCTCAGTGCATTGAGTCTGAAGCTGTATTTGCTGCTCTGAGCTACAGGTGAAGGAGGAGAACATTTATGGACATAGCAGGACTGCTCTCCATCACTCAAGAGAGCAAAAATTCTTTAGTCAATACTGTTATTGGGGCATTTCTTTACTCTCCTGAGTCAGATGCGGGTCTGCTCAACCCATGGGAAGCTGCTGTTTAGACAGTTTATAGGTGGAGGTACAGATACTGAAAACAACTTTGATTTCTAAAAGGAATTTCTTTTTTCTGCACAAATATTATAATTTTGCTTTCTCCTTTAACGTTGTGTGTGTTAATCAAGGCTTGTTTTAAGAATATTTCTGTTGGGTTTCTGCAAGCTTAGTCCAGTGAGAATTCAGGGAAAGTAAAAGTAATTTTAAAATCATTGCAATAAAGTATTGGCTACATAGAAAGGGTGTTTAGGTCATTGCTGTTGAAACACTACCTGAGGACCTAAAAAGAAAACAGAAATAAAGATCATTGTATTCCTTAATACTGCATACAAACAGGATGGGAATTATACCATGACACTGAACTTCATAATCTATTTGCCACAGAAGAACTATGAAATCCCTTGCAGGTAGATGGCTGTTTCTCAGAAGGCAGCAATCAGGACCGCTGCCCAGACAAAGGTGTGTCTCCCAGCCAGGCTGATGCAAAGCTGGAGTTTGGAGGGACTGAAGAAAAGTGACTGCAGATGCGAAACTCAGGTCGTGGTCAGGTGTGACCTGAAACAGCTCAGTGTGAAAGAAGTGACTTTCAGGTATCTGCCAACACTGCAAACATATTACTGAAACATCGAGAAGTGTTTCTGCAGACAGATGGCTAAAATGTACTTTTTCAGCTAAAGCTCAAGAATAAAAATAAAATCATACTGAGTAATAACACTACCAAAAAGTCTACGCTGTTGTTTCTTAATCAGTAGTGACTACATGTGTACATTGTCTTATATTTTCCTTCCCTTGCCTTCAGATTCCACATTCTGGAATATTTTAGTAATTTCAAGTAACTTGTGAACTGACAAATGGCTTGGGAATATTACAGAGCTATTTTTCACATACTTCTACTAGAGTTTCAGCTCCCAAGTAAGCTAATCAAGAGCATACGTAATTTCAAGCACCTTTCTGGCCTCATTACAAAGAATGGAACTAACCATATGTTTGAAATTAAATGCATGCTTTGAAAGTTGGCTAAATCAGGACCAAAAAGTTGGTAGTTTAATTGCCACTGAACTGACGGTGTGAAGCTCTTGGATTCAGTCCTATACTTCTGGCACAACCATGTAGTTCCTGGCATTGTTTACGTAGCATGTAACTCCATATAAGTAACATACAAATATACTTATGTTTGCGTACATCCTCAGAAATACACACATTCCTGCAGGCATTTAGAAGATACGACATTCGAACTGAAAGGGAGAGAAATTGCCATCCATACCACCGCCTATATTACATGCTTATGACTTTACCATTAGCTATTTATTATTATGATTCCACGCTTATTCCTTTATTACCACAAAATTACCAAAAGCTTCTATCCATGCTTCATAGCCTTTATGACATCCCAGTACACGTTTATCATAAAAAACATCTGTTACAGAAAGCCACTGTGAATTTTGGAAGTAGCACAACACTGGATGGAGTGAGAAGGTTGGGAGGAGAGGTTTTTGTATAAAATTTTTGCTGCCATGTTTGTCATCTGTGTTATTGATGTGTCGGATTATGGTGGACCAGCTCTAGCGATCTACTAGCAAGCTTACAGTTGTCAGAATTGTTGTATAAGCAGTAGTTTTTGTCATGTGATTTGTCTGATATTGCAAAACTTTGAGAGAGTTTTTCAAGGTTAATGCTGTGGTGTCAAAGAAAGGGCTTAGAGAAGGGAATGTTAAAATTCAATCCCCTTTTTTAGCAGGGACCATCTTCAAACACTTTTTGAAAGTCAGAAGATGGACCTATCCCTAAATAAGCTTGGAAATCCTTCCTTTACTGCTACATGATTTTAGTTGTTTTAGATTTTATTGCAATATACTAAGATTTAAAAATTACAGGAAAAGGTAATGTCAGTAAATATCTCTTCTGTGTTGAAGAGTCGTGCCTCAAAATATCAATTCTCTAAAGTGATTCCTGGAGAATCCGGTGATGCTTTGTGAGTTCAGAGCCTCAACATTAATGTCTGGGAAATGTCTTATGATAAATACTAAGAATTTTGTGCTGAAATAATGCCTTCAACTTTGACAAGTAAGGAAAATGTCCTAGGAAAAACAGGAATTAAGTTGTCAAGAATATAATTAATTTACAGATAGACCTAAGTAAATCTTTTAGACCTAAAGAAACCTTTTTTATCATTATTATTATTATTATTATTATTATTTACTGATTTGCTTCCAGTTTGCAACCCACTACACAAAGCTGCACTTTCCTAGAAGGACTTTCTCTTGTTCTTTTCCTTAATCTTGTCTGGCAACAAGAACAATTTCCAGGCAATTTTATAGTCATTAGGAACCTTATTTCTTAAGGCAGTGGCAAATTTATTTACCAAGGTGCTCAGGCTAAAGTCAGGAGTTATTATTAATGCAAGTAAGCCTCAGTTACAATAAATCAGCAGCAGTATTGAGGCTACAATTAGTCAAAGCATTTTGTAAAACAGGAGAGATCAAGGGATGAAGGGAAGGCAACTCACTGCACGTGACCACAGCAGCCAGATGAAGCCGAACACAAGCAAGTGCTGAGGTTGGGTTGGTTAATGGGAAAAGAGGCTGGAAAACCACTTCATTCTTTGGAAACTGGTGATGTTCGCAACGGAGGATGATCCCTGGAGGCAGCTGTATGTCATTGCCCCTTTGCCAGCAGCAGCATTATGCCATTTAGGGTAACCGTGTATGCGACACAGACTTTGAAACCTCTTACTCGCCAGCACCCACGGTCCCAGCCTTTGCTAGGTCTGCCCTGCTGCACCCTGTCAAAGAATTCAGTTTCTGTAACTTCTTCCACCTGAATACCTAAAAGCATTTCATGTGTTTTACATTCAGTGTTTTCCTATCTTAAAGTCCATACATGGGCAAATGGAAGGCTGCATGAACACTAGCACCACAGCAGTGAAAGGAACAAATAGCCTTTGAAATTGTGTATTGTAAAGAGGGGTTTCTTTTCCTCATTTCATCAGTATTTGTAACTTACTGAGACTATCTCCTAGTGATTTTTCTTAGTTTTTTGTTTATGGGATTTAAAATGTTTCTGTAAACTGCAATGGACACTGAATCCTGCTCGATTTAAGATCTCTGTCAGACAAAGTGATGAGGAAAAGTAGTTTTCGGGATGTTTTCTTTTACATATACTGGCTAGAGAAGCACAGAATAAGACGGATCAAACCTAGTCAAGTTTTGTGATATATTATCCTTACTATAAGTTTAGAAAAATATCTCCCTGCTTCGAGTTCCAACTTGTCCTTGAATGGTCACCTTCAGCTGATGAAGCAGTTGCAGTGTGGAAAAATGCTTAGTTACTGTGGGATCATTAAACATAGTTTTGCTAATTTTTATTATTTATTTTTATATTGAAATTAGAGGCTCTAGTTTTCTTCAGCAGGTTTTGGACCAAACAACTATGAGTTTGGTTTTACAATGATGCTAAAAGATTTAGTTAAACACCTCTTAGCACTCTGCCATACACCAGCTTCATCAAAAAAATAAAAGCAGATCTGGCTTTATATCTGAATGAAGAAAATCTGCTATGCTAATGATAGCTTTTGCATTCCACACAACTTTTATAGAAACAGATACAGTCTAGAGGACAGTCTCATCAAATTTAGCTCATATTTTACCAATAAACTATTTACAGTTCTCTTTTTATATACGCTATAATGTTGCTTCAGTGTATTTTCAAAGGTTTTCAATGTGCTGGTATTCTCAAGCAGAATACATCTGAAATAGTTTCTGTGCAGCTGTGTTAGCTCCATTCTCTTCCCTTTGCTTTTATCTGCTCCCGTATTTGTCTGTTTTACAACGATTATATGGAATACTTTAATGCTCCAATTGTCTTTGTTTGCACTCGAAATCGGTCGCAAAGGGACCTTTTACAGATCAAGCAAAATGTCTTGTCAGCTGCCGTAGTTGCCTTGCTTTTGGGGGTTACCCCAGAGATGCTCAAAGTAACTATTGCAATTCTCCCCTCAGATCTCTGCATTGGTTTTCCTGCATACACATTATATGCATCACTAATAATTTCCCTGATGTCTTGCTAAAGCTTTATTTAATTCAAAGATACATTTCTCTATTAAGCTGGACATTTTAAAGTATTCTGCATGCTCACTGACTTAAGGACTGCAGCTGGCATAAGCTCTGAAGGCAAGAATGTCAAATGCAGAAGGAGTCCCAGTCATAATTTAAATGTGTATGAGACAAGTAGATGCAGTAAAGCATCTGGGGCATCCTAAATGGGGACATATTTAAACTGGTTTGACAGTGTTTTTCATGAGTTTTTCCTTCCATTAATGTTAATGCATGCAGTGAAGATACTGTTTATTTATCCCGTTATCATGAGATAACGCATGAGTTGCCATAAGTTTTCAGTACAGTTACCATCTAGTTACCCTGAAATAACAAATAATAACTCAAGGCCATATGCTCTTCTCCTGTGAGATAAGGTTGCATGGTGTGCAAAATACACTTAAGCTGCAAGCAGTTTCCATGGACTATGCCACAGAATATCACCTTCAGGGTCAGAACAAGTAAGCAGAAAAGAAGGACAGACTTTATCAACAAAAATGTGTTCTACCTTTTCTCCAACCCAACCTAAGGAACAGGGAAAAGCAACAGAGTCATGTACCAGCCTGCACTGCCCCTTCTCCCAAATGAAAACAATTTGCAGAGAAGTACCACCCAAGGGCAGCCATAGCCTCCTATAGCACAAAGCTGGGAAAAAGAACTGAGTAGCCTACACCTCTACTGGAACGTTACAGGATATTGGCTCAATGAGCTGGGAGTTCTCAGAAGGGACAAAATAACTAAGGAGTTTAATTTGGGCAACCAGTATGAATACATAATCTGTGTTACATCATCCTGGAGATTTGGGGTTTTTTGGATGTCAAATTTTTCCATCATGACTCACAGTACACTTGTTCTTAGCTGCATGTGGATCCCCTCACAGGGCAACATTTTCAAGGCCAGATATATTACGCCTTAGTAGCAGTTCCCGCAATACACAAGGTTCCTTCTTACACGGCCTCCAGGTTCAAACAAACCAAGCCCTTGCAAATAGCATGGTATGAGGCACAGTCAGGTCTTCTCATTTGCTCTAAAATAGTTTAATAACTTTAACGAAAATAGGTGTGATATGGAATATTTGGTCTATCTGGGGCTGTGGTCATCACTGAGAAGCTACTGCTTTAGGTAAAGATTTGTACTACCGAATGCGTACAATGGACTAACTCCTGAATAACATTTCCAGACAGAAGGCAAAATCTCACAGACTTACCGTGGCAGGACGATTGGCAAGCATGTATTTCAGTGGAGTTAATAGGATGACTCACTGGATCCTTTGGTAGAAAATATGAATTGTCATCTTGTCACTGACAAAAACACGGACCTCCCGGGGAAAGCTGCAGGAAAAAAAAAAACCAACAAAAAATAACATTCATTTTGAGATAAATGTTAACTACCAGTCACCTGCTGTACATAATAAATCATGCATTAGAACTTGGCAGTCCTGCAGTCATAACAATAGCCTTTTAAGTAGGAAATGATAAGGTAAAAGCAGTGGAAAGGCACAGAAGTGCTTATAAAGACTCTGGGTTTCAGGTCATACTTAATCTTCTGCAAGGATGTTAACAAACTTGCTATTTTCTCTATGAGATATTGAGTAAGAATTTAATATTATTAATAGACATGCAGATTAGCAGGGACATAGTGGAATCATACTAAAAAATAGGACTAATAACAACTCAGCAAAATTAAATATTATGAATTGTGTCGTGGTTTCATATTCTTTCTAAAAATGCATGCAGATGACTGGAAGGTCTTGTTTCCTGGCAGTCTAGGCTGTTGGTTCATTTACAGTAAGCCCAGGATTCAGCCTGTTGCTGGAATTTCCATGCACTGAATGGCCCATTGGCTGGCTATGCAGGAATTACAACTATTTTTGTAAATACTTGTATGCTATCATAAAGGCACTTTTTTATATTTGTTTCTCATTTCAAAGACATGCTGACAGCTAGGTAGCCTTTTTTAGGCTTTCCTTCAAAGACCTCCATTCCAGCACCCCATCCTACAAAGTTCACACCACCTACACAAGGTTCCTTAACTTCCCAAGTAGGGCCCTGTCCCCTGTATGATTTGATATACATGTGAATTTACTCCTTGCTGCTGAGTTGTGTTCCACAATCTCAACTTTTATGCTGAAAGTAGATATGCTTCTGAGTAAAGATAACTTTGCAAGTATGACTTGAGTGTAAATATATGCATAACCTGCAGGAAAAGCTGAAATGATAGCCCAAGGAGGTATGGACTGTATTATTCATTTTATTAAGAATATTATGGATTTTTCCTCCACGCTACAGCAGTCAGAGTTTTATCACTGAATATGCTGTTTTACTGCTGCCAGAAGCCCAGTACTTGTTTTCCTCTCTCTGTGAGGACCTGTCTGCTGTGCCAGGACCTGTCTGCACCTTTCATTTGCTTTCCAGCTCATGATGGGCTACTAATTGAAAGAATGCATGTTCCCTGACTTGCTCCCCAAATCCATGCAGTGATGGCTCATGTTTGCAGCTGGGAATAAAGGGTTAAGACTGGCAAGGGCTGAGCTTCAGTTAGCCTGAAAGTGAGAAGCCAGTTATGTCTTCAATGGCAAGGAAAAGAGGTTCTGGACTGCTTAGATAAAAGAGTCTCAGTATGTGGAGTCTGGCCTCCTGGAGGAAAAGTCTGACAAATATATAATCAGTTACTTAAAAAAAAAAACCCTCACAACATCATTTAGTCTTTTTAACAATGAACTATTGTTATTTCTTTCTGTGTGACGGTGGAAGGTTTAATGGATATATGATACCCATTAATGGATATATCATCATGATAGAATAGATTAACACTAGAGTAGAATTAATGGCTTCCCCTGGTGATATTTAGGGGAAGGAGAGAGAGACCTTTATATTTTTTTTGTAGAAGAACACCCATTATTATATAATATGTTCATAGAAGCAGCAGCTGAGATTGATGAAGTGCTTTGGCTGTTGGGACATTATTCTCAGTGGCTGCCTTTTATTGGCTCCATCATTACAGGAAAAAGTGCATAATTTCATTATTCTGTACTCCTGGTTTCCAGGATTTTTCTAACTCAGGTAAAAACAAAAATAAAACTGACTATGTATGTCAACAACTACCTTGTGCCTCAAAGATAACATTTCCCCATTCCTGAATTCAAAATGTAAATTGTGATAAGATGTACCAACAAACTCATTTCGAAGTCTTGAAAGAGTCTTGTGTCTCTGTGCATAACGAGCAAAAGACTATAATGAGAACCAGCAGGGTGTACAAGATAATGCATGGCTCTGCGCCTTGGGCTTCGCCCTCCGACACGCCGTGCCATGAATACTGCTTGAGAGCACGTCCCTAGTCTGTCGCTGCTTTTGGGAGTCCCCACTCCCAGGTCCCAGCGTGAGGCTTATTGACCCTCAAACCTATTGGGTGCCTGCACGTCCCATGGGCTTCAGTGAGCGTGGAGGTTGCTCGGACGCCTCATCAGCTGACCCAGGGCATTTCAAGGTGATTCCCCCAAGTCGGCAAGAATGAGAGCCAAGGATTGCCTCCCCTCTCCAGAGATGTTTGCCTCCCCCTTTCTGCCTGCCAGCTTCCAAGAGCAGTGCATGATTGCTCTGCTTAGCTCCTCAGACTAATACCAAAATCTATTTACTCACTCAAGATACCAGTGACTCAATCCAAAGCTCACTTATCAAAAACTCTCATTATTATGACTAAACTGCAGCAAAAGCAGGCAAGGTAAAGAATGAAGCGATCCTCCTTTTCCATCTATTAACCATCTTCCTAATTATCTCTCCTCGTCAAATGCCAGAGGAAGAGGGATGAGCTATGCAGCATGCCATTACAGTCCTAATTCTGGGCTGTTTTCAGGGGATACAGGGTGTTACAAAGTCAAGGCTCCCCCCAGAAACTCTCCAGAGTCTTCCCCCCCTCCATCTACACCAAAGGAGACTCGGTGAGTTACAAAAGTGGCAGAATGTCCCCAAGAACCTGTCCTGTGGGATGGCCTTGGTCATGAAAGCATTAGAGGATACTGCCAGGTTTGCAGTCACGTCTGTTTTGAGAGGGTTCCAACACAACACACGCAGTAAATTGCATGCATTTCTTTTTTCTACTGATCATACCAAAAAATGCTGTGCCTTGCTGGAAGCTGCATTTAGCTCATTCAGTCAATTTTTTTTTTTTCTTCTGAATCAGTACTGAGCCAATGAAGTATCGAGGGTGGATGTTGATAGTACATACAGTAGTACAATGGATTTGGAGAGTTTTCCTTGGGGTGAGCCAGAAAGCTGAAGACAAATGCACTCATGTTCCATACAGCCCTCTCCACATCACTCCTGCTCTGCTCTGCATATTTTAGAAAAGTATTTGCTATTAAGCAATTATCCTGTTTCACTCCAGAAGTATTTTCATTTTATGGCAGAAGACATGAACTCTAGGTACAGGCTCCAGGTTAATTTGTTAAGCAGTCTAGGACCCCTCCAAATAAAGGCTCTTTGTGACTGCTACAGCAAATGGTGAGTTTAAATTGAGTTGGAAAAAACTTCTGTATCCTGGATCAGGCTTGGCTGGCACCCTCCACAGAAATGTGTCTCACAGAACTGATAAGAGGGCAAGCTGGGATCCTATTCAAATATTACTGTCTTCCACTGTTTGTTTATATTACTATTTGTGTTTATAATGTTAACATATAATTAATATTTTTATGAATTAATTTCCATGCTTATATAAGAAAGTTATTCTTTGACTACACGATACAGTAGTGGGACTTCCTTTTAATGCTATTTTCCCAATTTCATGAGTTACGTTGTACAAGTGGGGAAAAATATATGAATTATTTATTAACTTCAAAGTACTTGCTGTACAGGAGTTTATTCTTATTTCTGCATCAGTAAAAGCTAGGTTCCCCCTAGAAAACAGCTTTTTGATAACTGCAATGTTTTCTAGAGTTCTGTGATAAAGTAAAAAACTGTGTAACTCCACTGAAACTACATCAGGAAAAAAGATTATGGCTGCAGCACCAGGACCAGGTTACTGCTACACTTTCATGGTGAAGGCAGCACGCGATGTCTCTGTTGACATTATTACTAAAATGCAGAGAGAAGATAAAGCAATGATAAACCAAAGAAAAAGGCTAAGGCCCTGCAGCAAAGATGTGTGTATTCGTGACTTTTCCATCACTATCAATAATGCATAATGACCCTCATGTGGATGACGACACCAATTTTTGAGAAAGACTGAGTCAAGCTTTCTATCACCAAATGCGAAAAAATATTCAACATGACATTGGATGTCAAGAAGACAGGACCTGCTAGATAAGCAAAGATCCAGCAGAAAGGGTAATGGAGAAGAAAATCAGCTGATGTTGACATAAATTGACATCTGCTGTACCAGTTTGTAGTGTTTTATGGAGGAAAACGGTTCTTTTGTTAATATGTACTGAACAAACGGTTTTTAGGACCACAAATATATCTTGGCTAGAAACAACCTGAAATGATAGTTTATCTGTGAGCAATTCTGCAACATGAAGAAACTATGTTCAATATTATGCTCAAATTTTACAGCTATCTATGTTCTTCCTTTATGTACTGCACTCTAATGCTGCATGGCAGTAGACAATAGGTATGTTGCTGATTCCCTGTGGTATCTTAGATTCTGTACCTATGCTTTTAATAATTATTTTTGCATGAAGATTGTGGTGGCAAAGGGGAAAAGCCAGACTGTAATTTTCAAAAGATTTCTTTCTTTTATGTTTGAATCCCAGTGGCATAAATTCAGTTCTCACACCAGAAATTGCTCTGGTGTAAATGAGAGCAGAACTGGCCCAGCATGTGCGTGGCTAGGCATATGACTTCAGTAAGATAAATTCTGACTTCACTTCCACTCTATGTGGACCATCCCTCACTCTGCGTTACCTATCGTTTGATGGTGAAAGTTGGGTTGGAGTTTGCCTACAAAGCTTTTAACTGTACATTGAGCTTCATTCATTAAAACCAGTGGGAGTTAAACATAGACATGTAAGATATATATGACATGTAAGACATACATATGTCCTAAATCCATAAGACAAATTCTATCCCCATATGCAGATGACTATCAAGCTAGTCATCATGGGAACTCAACAACCCTCAATAACCACAGGGTGACCCACCAAGGGCTGCTCAACATGAATGAAAGAGGCAAAGCAGAGCACAAGCTACCAATACTTTCATCCCTTGCTATGGCCAAGCAGTGATGGCACAGACCAAACCCATCCTGGAGGTGAGGAGCCCTGATTCACACCCAGGAGTCCCACAGCTGCAGCTGAGAATGGAGTCTGATCATCAGAGCCCAGAAAAAAGGAAGGCCAGGAAACCAATCCAGATTAGGAGCATTTTGAAAATACGGGTAGAATTTCACTCCTTCAAGCAGTGTTAATTAATGAATGAATTTCCACTGCCAGCCTAAGTGCTGCTTAATTTACTCTCCAAAATAACTCAATCTCAATGTGATTTCAATGTGATCTTTCAAGGAACTTGGTCCACTTATCTCTCCCTGATTTATAGTGGATTCATAAATGATCGGACTCTACTGCGTCAGCATTTACTCCTGAATTTGAGCAGGAGCTGTCGATACGCTCTCCAGGGCAGGAATTTAAGTTCAGGCCTTTGCTTGCAAGGGTCGATGTTAGACGTCTCTCTTTCTGGCAGCTGAATCATTATAGAGCACATAGTCCTTACTACAGTGCTGTATGTCTGATGCCTAATGAGGCAACAAAACCAAATTTGCTGTAAAGTTATGCCTCTAATGAATAGCTGAGCAGGGACAGTGTGCAAGCAACACTACCACGAGGTCAAAGGTCTGCAGCAACTGCAAATTAAAGAAATTATTACTGTTGTCTTTTAACTAAGCTGTGGGAATGCAAAAGGGCTAAGATATAAAGGAGTCAAAGGTATAATCCAGACTCTGCTATTCTCCCCTCCACACATCAAGCCCTTATTCCTCACTCCTGGATGCTGCAGCCACAGCACATGGGAGGATGAAAGGACAAGGGGATCGTTTTGACACTTCTGAATGGGACATACACAAATCACATCTGACTCTACAGTTTAAGGAGAACACAAGAACATAAAAGTGTGGGAGAGTCCCTGCTCTCGATTCACTTTAATTTATTATTAGTTTCTTGGCCTTTAACAGTGATGCACATCATCATTCATACCTACCTTGTTGCTTTTTATGGGAGCCATGAACAAACTATTACTGTTACTGCAGCACGCGGAAGACAATGTGTACGCCTGTGTAGTCAACCATGCTCTTTTTGATGGAGTAATAAAAATGGTTAAAGATTTGCAAGCGGCTTAAACAGACGTATCAAACAGACATGCTTGTGGACGGGAGAAGGCAGTGAGCGCAGGAAAGCGATTTCCTGGCTGGGAAGACACAGAATACCAGCCCTGAGTTGCTGGAAACCCGTTTTGCTCTGCATGCAGGCACACTCATTTGGAGAGCACTTGCAAATAGTTTAGGGCAGACAATCCCAGCTCGCTGTCTGACTGTCACCTCCAGGCTCTCTCCTCCCCGGGGAATGTGGAGGGCCCTTTCTGAACACCTGGAAAAGGCCTAAGATGCTCGGGCTACTTGATGCCACCCAGCTGAGATGATACAGCTTCCAGCATCTAATCGGACAGTGAGTAGTGAGTACTACGCTTCTACCGCTCCTCCTATTCATTTGGTGGGGAAGCTCTTGCCCAAAATTCAAGAAGTTTTTAGGATTCATGCAAAAAACACCCGTAGTAAGACAGAGCTCGCGTGCAACGAGAATTCCCCCCCCCCCCCAAAGCACTGTCAATTCGCCAAACCGCTCTTTTTACGAGTGGATACAAGTTTCTCTGGAAAACGCCTTACAAAGAGAGGCGAAAGGCCAAACCCGAGGCGACCGTGCCCGGTTTTTGCAAAGTTTTGTAACTGAACGGACCCATCCCTCCGACACCCACCCGCTCCCTTCCCGCCTCTCTCCCTCCAGCTCTGAGGCAGCCGGCCCCGGCGGGGGGGGGCAGGTCCCCCCCGCCCC
>NW_010972776.1:2193444-2193811 GCF_000737465.1 Haliaeetus leucocephalus | reverse complement strand
CCCGCCGACCTCCGGCAGCTCTCCCCGCCCAACGATCCCCGTCCCGCTTCCCTCCTCCCTCACCGAGGGGCCCACGCAGGTCACCCCGGCGTGGGGTGGGCACCCTCAGGCCCTCGGTGGCCGCAGAGGGGGGACACGGGACACCCACACTTACCGTACGGGGAACCCCCCCCTCCTCCGCCGCAGGCCCCGGCGCCGCTCCCCCTCACGGGAGAGCCGCCGCCGCTGCTGTCCGCGGCCGCCCTGGTGCTGAAGCGATCCGCCCGTCCCTCCCTCCTTCCTTCCTTCCCGCCCCCGCCGGCCCTCGGAGCGTAAACCAGTGGCCATGGCAACCCGCGTCACACAGCCCGAGGTGGGGCCGCCGCCG
>NW_010972776.1:2134651-2193070 GCF_000737465.1 Haliaeetus leucocephalus | reverse complement strand
GAGGTCCCATCACCTCACCAGCCCTGGGGAAGGAAGGTCCCAGTCACTCGGTGGCAGGCGGTTTCGTCCTCTGGTGACCCATTTCTCAGCTCATTCGCCCCGAGAAATGACAGAACAAAACTTGCTTGAGTTTCGAGATCCTTCCTGCAGGAAAAGCTGGTGGGTCTGGCCCCGCTATTGGTATTACTGGAGCACTGGGAAGGCTCAGCCGAGGTCAGACCCTCGCCTGGTTATACGCTGGAGATAAATAGACAGATGTACTCTGCATACATATATACGCACAGCAAGAGGACATAAAGTCACCGAGGGAATCTCAGTAAGGAAACCTGAGGTTCCAGGGATGCAAACAGAAGGATTAAGGTGACTTAGCTAAAATCACGCAAGAAATCGGTGACGTGAGCACCAGCACCTGCGGTTTGGTCACTCAAACCCCCGAATTCTGCCTGACCTGCAGCACAGTCCTTCCCGCAGCGGAGAGGCGCTCGGCCGCTGCGTGGCCTCCAAGCTGTTGGACCAGGCTTTCCCTCCACCACGGCTTTGCTAGGAGACGGTCCCTCGCGACACATTCCATATGCTCCTTTATGTGCGATAGGTGATGTCACTGACTGGGTTCTAGTTTTACACGGCAGATTTAGAAAACCAGGCTTTCCAGCTGTGGGCTTCCAAAATGTATTATCTTTGATCAGTTACTTAACTGGATGGATGTAATAAAACCCTGCATGGGATGAGGTTATGGCATTTGTGCCTTTTTTGGTCATTTCCATCCCACTGTAGTACTAAACACCTTACTTTTGCTGTTGTACAGTGTCTAAGTTTACTTTTTGCCACTACACAGAACTAAAATGAGAGATAATTTACTTTACTGTTCTGAGAATCTATGCTGAATGGGTAAGCCATGATTATTTTTGAAAAAGTGCAGATTTAGTGCTACGGTGACTCATAACGATAAGCATACCTTGGCACAAAAAGGTTATGCAAGTATTTTAAGCTGAGTTTTATCATAGGCAAATATATATAATAAACTTAAATAGCCGTGTCTGTACTTTAACTTAGAGCACCCAGATACTTCTAGGCTGGCTCTTTGGTATTACGCCAAAGCAAGATTTTAACTGTTTATCTCAAAAGAATCCACAGCAATGATATACAACCCTGGTTAAACATAAATATCCCCAAACCAGCTGTTATTCTTTAGGGCCTTTAAAAACATCTTCAATGTCTCTTTCCTCTTGAGAACATTTTTATGAATCTAGTGATAGAGCAATTGCAGCAATTACAAAGCACTTCACAATTAAAGAATCCCACTCGTGAGCCAACCTCACTTTATGTCATAGACACCGAGTTAGTTTATATTATTCTATATTCCTAGTTCTGAAAAGTATTTATATTTAAATTAGATTATAGTATTATACTAGTTTATTATTTGTTTTCTTAGTTTATTATTTATTATATTAACTTATATTCCTACCTGTCAAAATAGAAAAAAAAAGGTGACGAGACTTTTGTAACTCGCAAATCCTAATAAACTCCAAACACAACCCAAATGTCAGCTACAACAACTGTATTTTCCGGTTGCCTGGCTCTGGGCCACCGCAGCCGAGCCAGAGGCCAGTTGCCCTGAACAAGCAGCGCGCTGCCAGAGAGATGAACAAGAAGGGAGTGCGCACACTCAGCCTGTGCCAGGATGAAGCCCGCGGCTCTGCTCAACCATTCTATATCTAGCTATTGAGTGATTAATTGGGCAAATTAATTAGTTAATGGTTCTACTGTGCTTTGAAAACAGTGAATTACTAAGTAAAAGCTACATATCTATCTTTTTTTATTTTCACTCCGTATCACTAGGTAATTGCCAGCCCCATGGCATGGCTGGGTAAGGGAATAGTGTTTAATATACAGAGAAAGCTTATGTTTGATGGCTGATAAACCTAATTTAATGTCAGGCAGGGAGAGCTGGCTTTTCTTGGAATTGTGCCTTTACCTCTTTGCGCATTTTGGGGGAGGCGGATGTAAGTCCGTGCCATCGTGATGTCACCAGGCTGCTGTGAATGGCCACAGGCAGGCAGGCCAGGGACGTGATCACAGGGCTGGCAGCAATATATTTTTCAACACGTAGAAAAGTGGCAGGAGACTGAACGAAGGAGAAGGAGGTCTCTGTGAGGACATCCTGGGGCCACTGACATTGCTGGGACTTTTGCTACTGACTTCAGTAAAGCCGGGATCTCACCCAGAGCACTTTGTTTGGGAAATAAGGATTTTAAAGGTAACCTCTGAGGACAGGTCTTCTCTGCTGATGTGATGTACAAGAAACGCTCTCTAAAGCCTGGACTCTGGCTGCCTCCTCCTACTCTGGCCCTAATTCAAGAAAGCAATTAACATATACATAAATACATTTCTCGTCAGCAAAGCTTTGGGGCAAACACCTAGTTTAAAGATTTGCTTATCTCTAATTCATTGGTTAAGAAGTAAGGTATTACTTGGGAAGAGTAAAAAGTGGGATAATCTAGCTGTAAATCCTTATCGTTATATCATTTATAACCAGAGCTTAGTCATCTTTTGACCAGTGACGCACAGCACTGATTTCTTGCTGAATAAAATTTTAGAAGCACAGCCAATTTTTCACAGAGGCTTGGAACTGTGCCCTTTATCGGGTTTTATGAATGCAAAACTCAAGGTCCGTAGCATGCAGTGGATAACCTAATGCAAGGTCATGTTTTGCTAGAATAACAGCACCTAAATCCTCAACTGTGACGATGGGGTCCAGCCCTACTTTCAGATTTTATCAAATTTCATAGGGATTTTGATGTGCAGAACAAGTTCGAACTGTGATAGCAATAAAGGCAGTTGCAAAATGCTGAAGATTACCAAGCTTGGAACTGTAAAGGTCAGATCCCGATCTACACTTCCCCAATTCTCACATGTATTTAGATCTGAGATATCCTGCGCATTTAGCTCTCCATTCTGCAGTTCAGCAGGGTGGAAGAAAATCATCTTTACCTTTGGAAAATTCCATCACAGGACTACCTTTTCCTTCCAAAACTCCAGAATTTCATGTCATGAATGATGCATATTCTGTCTCAAAGGAAATAATCTGAGAAAAAAAAATCCCCAGGGCCTTAATTTTAAGTGTATGCTTCTGAGAAAACATGGGGGGGAAAGTGCACTTTCCAGGTTAACTAGGCATTCACTTTTGAACACACACAGACACAAAAAGAGAAACACAACCGTAAGAAATTTTCCTTTCCATCCTGCCAGGGTGAAGCCAGCAGATTGCACACACGACTGTCAGAGCACTGTAAGCGCTTTCTCTCATCACCAGGCACCTTGCATTGAGTGCTTGGCCAGATTTTGGAGGAATTTAAACTGTCCCTGCCTGTTTTTTCCATTTGGCAGCCATAGCGGGATAATTGGATCTTACTGAGTAAAAAAAAGTACTGCGAACTACTTGATGTGCAAATTTCTCTTAAAGGAAGTGGAAGGAGAGAAGTCCACTGAGGTCAGGGTTATTATAGCTCCTGCTACCCTTTATGGAGTTTTACTCTTAAATGTGAAGAGACTTGTTAGGTTTATTTATTGCCTGAACCTAGAAGTGGAGAATGCTTTCATTCATCCAAAAAGGTCCCTCTGAAGACAGAATGCAATTCACTTTTTCTTCTGCCATTGGTGCTTGGAATGAAAATGAATCAAAACAATCAAAACCATGAGATTAGTCAGAATTAGCTCTTTTCCTGTACCGATGCTCAAGCTCTGGTCTGCATGAAGTAATTTCTTGACCTTTGGCCAGAGAGGAAAAAGTTAAAAAGCGCAAAATAAGCTATAAAAATGACCATTAAAACATTTCCTCAGGAAATCTATTTAAATGCTGATGTCATTTTCTACAGTAACTACTTCAATCTGAAATAGCTTCTTTATCTGTGGGAAACTAGAAAGGCACTGCCAGAATCACAAGGAGAGGAAGGTTTGCCGATGCGACAGCAGACACACTGTAAGATGTTGAAGGGGTAATGCATGTGCAAGGTCCCATGTGGAAGGGATGCGAAGAAGACCCTGCTCTGAGATGAATGAGCAATCTGAGGAAAGAGGCATCTCCCTACTTTGTAATTCGAGGTGGATCCTGGGACGTTCAGCAAACTTTGCTCCAGCTGTCCAGTTTTGCAGAAGCTCATATAAGCATAGAATTTAAATGGAGATTTAATAGTCCAACAGGTGAGAGCCTGCAGATAATCCACTTGGTATCGTTACTATACGTTGGAGTGAAGAAGAGGCTTCTAATTCAAGACACAGAATAGTGAACATTAGTTTATTGGGAAGCCAAGGGAAACAGAAGAAGATGTGGCCTCATAAATCTGGTTATACTTCCAAAAATATACTGTAGGAACATTAGATGCCACTGGGAACACACAGAGTAGAGCTAAGTGCTCAGCAAAGCATGCTAACCTAATTTCATCATTACATGACAGAAGAAAATCCTGACTCATATTTTATGAAAATTATTACAGTGAATCAGCAAATTACTTCTGTTTATCTCCTCCAACGTCAGCACACTGAAGTCTGGAGCAACTTGAACTAATCTCATGGCACTTGTAAATAGAATATATTCAGACCAGCTGAAGCTGAGCTAAATGGAAACAAGCAGTCATTCATCATCGATGGACAGCTGGGAAGCTCAGAGAAATGCTATTTCCTGACTGTCCTGTCAGAAGGCAAGACAAGCACTGTGTGTGCCTTTCACCTCTGACTCCTTTATCAGATCCCAAATAAAACTGTTCACACTTAAGAAATGTTTGGTCATTATAACAAGCTCTCCCTGTATGGCAAATGCTGGTGGTTTTATAGATGTGCCCCTTTGGACATATCCCAGTGGCGGCAGGGAAGAAAATAAAACTGCACGGAATTGTATAACCTGATCTGGCTTGTTTAGCTAATCCAATCTTCTCTCCTAGTAAAGCTCAAATAATTTGTTTGTGTTTGTAGGGCACGCTGGAGCACCTGAGGGACGAGAACGAAATCCTGCCTAAATACTGTAGACCAGCAGAGAAGCTACTGAAATGCCCTCCTGCATCAGTACTCGAGTGATATCATGAAATTTCTGCTGGTCACCCTCAAACTCCAGACAGGCTGCTTCTGCCCTGGGGACTGTTCTGCAACCTGGACCGTGCACTTCAGCTGCGGACTAAAAGCAGGAAATGTCCCCAAATGTGGTAACGCCCGGCTGCACATCTCACTGCACGTTTCGTAGCAGCCTCTACTCGTTTGTGCTGTTATAACAGCATTAACCGGCTGTAAATTCACATTATCCACTGAAAGGTTTCTCTTGCAGAAAAAGATCCTTGGGAATCACAGGATGTCATACCCTCTCAGCCTTTGCCTGTCCTCTGGCACAAAGATTAGGAGCAAGACTAAAGGTCCCATAAAAATGCCTCGAGGCCCATGACTTCTGAAGCACTGATGGTGACTTCACAGGATCTGTGGCCTCATGACTCCGGAGTCAAGCAGCCTCTTAAACTTTTCTTCCTACAAGAGGGACAGAGGAGGAGAAGAGGATACAGCCCCGAAGGGTACCTGTGCAAAAAGGCAGCAGTAAAAGCAGGCAGGGAGTATAGGAAGGCATACAAAGAAATTAGGGGGAATGAATGGTAAGGAAGGAAGCAGTTGCTGATTTAGAAGATGACTTGGAGCAAGATCTGCTCCTGTCTGAGTAATGCATGTCCTAACAGCTTCTTTGTATGGAGAGGGGAAAAAGAGTCAAGACGGCCCCTCCGAGCTCTCCCCGCAGGCAGCACGGGAGCGGGGCAGAGGCTGGGGGCTAGCCCGTGCCCTGGCCCCCAGCCCCGGAGCAGCGTCCGCGGGTGACAACGGCACTCGTGCCTGAGCGACTGCGGCATGATGGAGCGGGCGGTCAATCGGAGGTGACAGGTATGGAGCTGGGCTGCACGCACTGACTTCAGAGCTCAGCTGCCGCTTCGGTGCATGACGCCAGCAGCGCATGAGTCACCCGGGGTAGACAGGAACAATGTTAGTAGTTTCCACATTCACAAAGCGGAAAAAGCTTACATCAGATTTCATGGTATTTTTAACAGAGAAACGGCTTAGCGAAGCAGCAAGGCTCCTTAGTACTATTCATGTGCTACAAAGGATCGTTACATGGGCTTTGTATGAAAAGAGCTATATTGGAGCTTGATATTATTACTTACTCTGTTGTGCAATATTGTAGCAATCAAAAAGAAAGACAAATACAGAGCAAAAATGATTCCTTTAGAGAATAAACCGTTCTGATACATACTGTGCAGGGAGTAAAGATTTGTTTTGATCACCATTGAGAACACATCTTTTAAATACTCAGTAAAGCACAGGCAAGCCCGGTAGCAAAACTCTCTTAATCCCCAGAGCAAGAGAGCAGTCACACAGGCTTCTTGGCGGTACCCTGTCACAGCATCCTAACTCGCGAGCTGTCAGCTCCCCCAGGCATCGGAGCTGCCGTGCCAACTGCAGTGGGGGCCAGTGCCAGCTGCGGCGGGACTCCTTGCAGGATAGGGAAACTGCCAGCTCGGCCCCAAATCTGGTAGAAGTTTGGTAGTTTCGGCTGAGAGCGAAAATGTACGGCATGGAGCAGTGAGGATCACATCTGCTGCGTCCTACTGCTCTGCTGGGGAAGCTGGAAGAGGAGAAGGTCTTCGAGGCCTCCTGTGTCCCACTGTCTTTTCCCTTCCAAGAACGATAAGGAAAGAAAGGGTCCTCTCTTCCACGCTGCACATGAATAATGTGTTGGCCCTGTAGGGATACAACCATCCTTCTCTTTCTGAGCCACATGTCTATCTCCTGCTTGAACATGAGAGGACCAGGGAACTCGGGAGATGTCTTGCACTGGGACCAGCCCCTACATAACTCCTTGGAGACTTATCTCTTGGAGAGTATGGATCTTTTAAAATTGGCAGTAGGCTACAAGGGCAGCAAATGTTAACTCAAGCGCCAAAGCGGCAGGGGGTAGCCGGAGCTATCTCCAGCTCAGTGGGGCACTTTGAGCTGCAGGATGAGGCAGCTGTAGCACAAGTCAAGCTATGTCTTTTTCTTCCCTTGCCCTCTCTGGTCTTTTCCCAAGCCATGAGATGCCTAAGCAGGGCTTCCTGCTCACCAAGGCCTCCAAATCTGAAAGGAATATATTGCACTGTGCAGAAAGGAGAGATCTGTAATGCTTGCAAGCTACTTTCACAGCTCTTGTCTTACAGGCTGCAACCTGTTGCAGTGAAGCTGACAGAACTGTAAAATAGGTTTATTGCTTCACCCAGCAAGAAAGAACCCAACCATCAAACCTTAAAGAGCTTGAGAGGAGAATAAAAGTCCAGATGCTCTGTCCTTTCACTGTAAGAATTCCTATATGATTTCTGAGACTGATCACACAGCAATTGCTCTATGGGGAGCTGGCGAGTTGGTTTAGGATGTTCTTATTTGATTTAACTGTAAAGATTCCTGCTTTTCATCGATCCCCACTAGTGGCTGTCTGCACATAACAGAAATCTGCAGCTTCCTTTAACAAGCAGAAATATCCTAGGAAGAGGCTACAGAATGGGATCTTAACTGACTGTTAAGCAATAACACTTATTTCTGATAGAAAACGCTGATCATAATGATGAAGCTATCATGCCATCTGTGAGGAATTTTAGGAAGTGCTGGCACAAGCCAGGTTGACGTGGGTTGTTTCTTTAAGCAGAGGTTGCGTGAAGCATCACTGACCGGTCAGAACCACAATACCACCATGTGCCCTAAGCAGTTACTAAGCAATATATTGTGTTCTGGTGGATGCAAGGGGCATATTTGTTCATTTTTGTTATATTGCTTTCACCCCCACATTTTCAGAAACTCTTGCGAAAAAACAAACTCCTTTGAAAGTAAATCACTTCCAGCAGAGGAGCTGAAGGTAGGTGATGTGAGCTGCATCGCGTGAAATACCTGTGTGACTTCTCAAAATAGCAGTTTTAGTAGCTTGGAGAGTCCAAACAACCTCCCAGAGCTCAAGAGACACAATTGTAACACAAGCTTTCAATAATACAACTACATAATCCTCGGGCCACTGAGAAATGGTGTGATAGTGTTTTCTTAGTTACACTTCCTTGTTGAGAGCTTGCATTGGAGGGCACCTACCATGCTAAATCCTGTTCTTGTAGCTACCTCGCCGGCCGCAGCCGTGTAACATCTCTGTGCTATTCACCAGAGGAGGGAAAATAATAATCTAATGAATGCACTTCTTACCTTTTGGTCCAGCCTTCCAGCTAGAAGCCAGATGACCACCAAGAAATGCTTTGTAGAAAGCTGGAGTCCTGGAGTATTGTTTAGGTGTCACTTGAAATTAAGGTTTTAAAAGCTGTTCTTCAAAAACCAGTAGTAAATGCCATCTGGTGCATAAACTTATGTATAAAAATAAATTTGTTTTTTATTACCACCAGGTATGGCTTTTCACCTGTGAAGCAAGCAAACATAAAAGTTGCTTAAGAGAATCCAGAAGAGTCCAGCTAAATGGTGCTATGTTTACTGTAAATCTGCAAAATGAAGGCTTGGGATTTCTGGCTTGTGTATGGTTAGAAATCTCTAGCATTGTTTGAAACCACTCAGCATTTGATTATGCAGGAAGGCACCAGTAATATTAACACCAGTTGCATTAACATTGTCAAGGTACACTTTGTTTTTTTCATATAGGTATTTTCTTCTATCAGGGAGTTGAAAACAGGAAGGCTGATGAAAGCAAGGATCAAAAGCTGATGCGACCTGGATTGTGTTGGCTTGTTCTTTCTATTACGGTGACATCAAGGCTGCCTCAAGGATGAGAGAGGCACTGAGCACAGCTCTGATTACAGGTCTCTCCCCACAGCTACAAACCAGATTTGTAATGGCAAAGTGTGGGAGAGCACAAGACAAATAAACTATGAATGGTGCTCTCTGTCCCACGCTCAAACGATCAGATCCACTGAGCACGGGATGGGGAGGTGTCTTAGGAAGGACAGGTCACCCTGCAGCAGATCCAGCCTGGCCGGACTGGACCCTGGATACGCAGACATGTCCCATAACACACCCAGCTTGCACGTCCGATGCCTCCACTGAGGTGAACTGCTGCTTGTCCTGCTGCTCCCAGGTGTCCAGGGAAGCGGTGGTGCCAGGCGGATGAGGAGAGGCTGTGCCTTTCCACAAAGAACAAAATGTGAGTGTGTTATGTGAGAAAAACCATACTAGACAGGGCATCCACCACTCTCAGCAGTAGCTTATGGACCTGGGTCTGAAGATGGCACTGACAGAGATTTCTGAGGTTTCACAGTCACTAGGAGCTGAGGAAATCACTACCTCTGAAAAGGCAGTCCTGAAGGATCTTCGGGTCTTGTCCCAGTCTACCCTCTGCTCTGTCAATGACACTTCTGCTGCAAAAACAATGGCTTTTTTCTTAAGGCAACCAATTTCAGCTGTTTTAAAATTGATTTTAGAAATATATAACATTCTTCCCCCCCCTCCCCAAGCAAGTAATTACATATTAAAAATTACTGAAACTTCAAAAAACTTCAGCTAATTTAGTCAGCCTAGCTTTACAGTGTCATTCACCTTGCAGAGGAGACAGCTAGCTGGGAAAATGTAGTTTCAGCTGTGAAAAAAAGGGGAAAAAACCTAAAAGTATTGCATACGATTATTTCTCAAAAGTGGCCCAAAATAAAATGCAAAAATGTAAAGCAAGGACATTAAAATATCTTTGTCATTTGAAAAAATATGCTATTCCAGATAAAAGCTTTTGCGTCCTGCAGTCTCCATGAGCCTTTGGAGGTCCTTGTCTACCTCCAAGGCAGTGGCTGTATTAACCACAGCTACACAACCTGTTAAGCTGGTAGGGCCACTCCTGGGTATTGTATTAATTTATTACTGAAAGTAGCATTCATTTCTTTAAATAAATATTTTCATAGTTTTTATTTCTATGCAGGTTCTTTTAACTGCCTATCTCCTCTAGTCTTTTTCCAGAAGAAAAATCACATCCCTGCCACATTAACTGAGTTTAATTTTCTCCTTAAATCTGTCCCAGGCTTCTCATTTGTTCAGTGGTTGACAGAGTATTTTCAAAGTCTAAATATTAATCCATTTAAGAAAAGAAATGAAGCATTTTGGGGGAAAAAATAAACTTTCAGATCTTTTTCAGAACCAGCAGTCTATTTTCTTCAATCTCTTTCTGATTTGAGTGAAACCCCATGTCCTTATTTTAAATTGACTATCAACATACCATTACAGAACACGACAGCTCTGTAGAAGGTTGTGTCAGTCTTACTGGCAGAGATAAGCTGGAAATGAAGCTTATGCAGTAAATTCATGGTAATAGAGCAGGGGCAAAATTTATTAAAAAAAAAAAAAATCACCCCTGTGATGTAAGGTCCTTTGGTTTTCACTGCATCATTGACTTTCAAAAAGATCTAGGTTAGATTTACACCAATTCTTCTGAAAACTACACAATCTGGGAGCATGAAAAACCTTGATTGCAATTATCATGGCAAGAACACATATACCCACACGCTGCACATCAGCACGGCTTTTTTTTTATACCCCCGATGTGACCTACAAGCAAGCTCCTGTAGCTGGAACGAGCTGTGGAAAGAACTCTGGGGAAGAGCAAGTGGCTCTCAAGGGCCAGAGCAGCCTTCCCATATGTTAGCAGGTGGGTTATTCCCCGGTAATTTCCCATATTACCTTATTTATACTTAAAAAGAGTGACCTGTTTTCATTTTCAAATCAAGTGCATTGTTCTGGTGGACCTCAGAGGTAGAGAATCAGATAATTAATGCCAGTATTGGACAGTTAAATGGTTTTATTGAACTGATTCTTTTATGCCCTCTGGCTGCCTGCTTTTCAGATCCTGGCAGGTTAGGTCTGAATACCCAAACAGTATATCCAGCTACAAAGGTTTTACATTCCTGTTTTCCTTCTTGTTCTCCGAAGAGACAGGAGAAATCCCTCTGCTACTTCATATAAATAATGCCCATATTGGAAGGAGTTTTCTTTCCACAAAACTTTGAAGGAGAGGGTGACACTTCAAAGGAGAGCCAGAAGGAAAAAGAGGGAGAAGCTGGCACAGAAGGATGTCGGGAATGGACACCAGGCACCTCTGAACCAGTAACACGAAGTGCTGCCTTAGCGTCTACCATAAGCATGTTCCCCATACTGTGTTATCTCCCATCCTCATGTCACCTGTATGAATTATTGAAGTGATAGGAAATCACTGGACATCAATAGTCTAAGCACTCATTTGCTGCTGCCTCTAGCCCAGCGTTAAAGTTATCGTATATAAACTTATCCGTAAAAGCACAAGCTGGACAGTATGAGTAGATAAATTCTGTTTTTCAGTGTTGATCCTTGGCTATACATCACTTTATGCCAACAAACAGTGCCCCAAGGAGGAGGTGGATTTCTCAGGAAAAGCCGGAGATTGCAGACCCCACACAGGCTCCCACAAGGGCTGCTGGGCATATCCCAAAGGGAAAAGTACCAGAGCAATCATCAGCCTGGGCCTATTACCAGCGATTTTTGCAGGCTTGAAGGACTAAATTCTTACGTGCACGAAATCTTGACATCTGTAGAGTCTCCCAATTGTAATTTTGTAATTTGTTCTTCAGCCACAAAAATACAGTTTGGTTGCGTGTGAATTATGGATCAAGATGTGCAGTTATTTACAGCGTGTCACATAAAAGCTGTTTGTGGTCACCAGGTCTGTCAACAGCACTCTGGTCTTCTAGAAGAACTACTACATAGCAATCCAGGGATTTGGGGAGTTATTTGTTTGCTTAGCACTGATGTTATGTACTCCAGGGTCTCCTGATTAAATTTATGCAGCTTGTTATTAAATTAATACCAGCTGTGACAAAATAAAACTCTGCTGCATGACCAATTTGACTCATAAAGCACAGAAAGTTCTCCTGTTCCTGACTTTGTTATTTTCCATTCTGCATCCTTCCACTCTTTACTTCAGCTGGCGCAGAAAAGGCCAAGACAGAACACCTCTCTGCACCTCTCCGCCTACGTTTCTTTCTCCTCTTGAGCATCATCCAGAATAGCCCAGTTGTACAGGGCATACAGTGCTGCCTCCTCTCCAAGTTACAGCATCGCCCTTCCTCTCTCTTCATGCGTGCATGCAAAAAGGGAAGCCAGCTGGCTGCGGGCACTTTCCTTCTTCGGGTTGCTTTTGGTGTTGTGTTTCCCTCAACAAGAAAGTCTACAATGTTTTAAGAGCATGAAATATGGCTAAGAGGAGTTTTTGAAATACATATATATATAAAGATTTGTTTTTAAAAATAAAAAAGATAACAGAAAATGAGCTTTTTCTAAAACATGAATTGTTGGACGCTCCTTTCCATAGAAAGTTTCACAATTTCCAGTATTCACTCTAAATGAGAACAATTTTGGGTGAATTTTCTGTGGAACAGAAACTCTTAGTTTTGTCCAGTTTCAGTGGCATCTTTTAAGCCAAAATATTACAGAAGTATCTCTGTGAAAGAAGAACCAGTACTTCAGTACTGAACGACGCAAGATTCATATTAAGTCACCATCAGTAGCAACCTCATTGTCTCCTGTTGTTGCCTTATACTACTAGCGATTGTATTGAATCATGGAAATGGTTATTTTGTGATTTATAATACCACAGTATGTGGTGCAAAAAATTGCCTGGATTAACAAGCCTTTTTACATCCACAGGTACATGGTCCCCTATAGTCAGAACATCTGTGTTTACCCAAGTATAGAAAGTGGGCAGACCTATATTTTGCCATCATCTCTCCACACTCAACCAGGACTAATTGCACTGTCGTTAACTCTTTGAACTTGTCTCACTGCAGCTGCCAATCATTTGCAATGGAAATCTGGTGTGTCACCAACGTTTCGGGCCATCAGTAATTCTCACTGTTTCAGAGTCCATCTGCTGTAATGAATATTGCTGCAAGTAGAAGAGCAAAGTAGACAGTGGGCAACGTGTGCACGTTCCTGTGCCAGTGTTCCTCCACCAGAAAAGACCGAGGAGGCCAAGCTGCCTGGCTCACCCCAAAGGCTAACATCACGCAGCCTTCTGTAGCCAGCTGCTTTTGCTTCAGAGACGTACAAATGCATTGGCTAGCAAATATCCCACATTACCTAATGTCTTTATCACTTTAATTTCTTTCTGCTATATGTAGACTTTCAATACAATGGGAGTCAAATCCTTGTATTGCTTTTACTTGGCATCTGCTAAGAAAACCGCATTTTAATTACAACAGTGTTCTCCACAGCATTACTTTTCAAGTTCTCAGTAGTGTTTGTATCGTACCTGGATTTACTTGTTCTAATGTTCTATCCCCTGAATTTCTTTTGCATGTCATGCGTGACTGACATTAGGACTGACTAAGGGTACAGATCAATTATTATGATTAAAATTGATCCTCACTGCAACGCACTCCTGGCGTCACAGTTCACAAACGAACGCACATGAGCTCATTTGGCTTGGTCTTGCAACCATTACATATGGTGAGAATTTGAGTCAAGAGAATTATTACTATGTTGAAATTACAGGATTTGATCATCAGGAGAATAAGAAGCAAGCTGTGCTTATGTACTTTATACCTAGTGGTAAAGTTGTATTTGGCTTTGAATGCATTTTAGAAATGAGCTATTTTATAGCAAGAGTCAATGTTTGGGAGGTTTATGCAATATGGGACCTCAGGTATCATGAAAATAAAATGTGCCTTTGTTTCCTCTTACAAAACATGAAGAGTAACACCTATTTCTGTAGGCTTAGCTGAAAGGCATCAAACAAATGCTAACTATTTGTAACACACTGCATTACGAGCTCATTATAAACAACCAACCTGTGACAGCTACTATATTGGTCTATACCTGCATGTTAAAGCACACAGGAAAGGGGAAAAAGAGACAGAAAAGGGGCAAGGCAAAGGAAGAATAAGAGCAAGAGAAAGACTGAGCTGAAACACCACGGACAGAGAGGGAGAATTTTGTTTATGTAATGAATGTTTTAAGCCTCATTGCCTCACTCCTGTCTTAAAAGCCATCACCACCTGTAAGTGTATGCATTAAAACGCCAAATCCATACACCTCCATCGCGTCTGGAAATTGAATTCTACTGTAGTTTTTCAGCACTCATTTAATAATTTTTTTTTTCATATTTTCAGTTCACTTCTTTTCTAGCTCATCCTCTTGTGCAGCTTAGTTTGTCAGTTTTATTTCTCAAAAGTGCCATGGAGGGAGCAACATATAATTCACAACTCAATAAAATTTAAGGAAAAATAAATGTTTGCTGCATCAAAGATGAGATGGAGATTGTGTAGGAGGGAAGGGAAGGGGAGGAAGCAGGAGGTAGACTTTAAATTGCTTCTTTTGGAAGAGGTTTGAGAATTGAGAGTTGGTAACTCACAGTACAAAATGGCTGAGGCTCTAAAATGGACATATCAAGAATTCAAATGCAAAAAGCAGGCAGAAAGCATTCAGAAATAGTGGCTGTGCAGGGTGATTTCAGCCTAATGAGAAGTAAGCACTCAGTACTGGAAATCTCTAATTCGTCTCAAGTAAGGTAAACCCTTTTGCTTACAATTTTATTGGCTGGAAAAAAACAACAACTGCATTTTCATATTTCAAAAACACAGGATACAGCAAACTCCTCATTTTAGAGAGGCAGAAGGTCTGTACTGATAGTTCAGAGATTAGTCAACAGCTTTATTCATCTCAAAGAGAAGGTCATTCAGATGCCAGATAACAGTGACTCAAATGCCAAAATTATCACTGTTCCTTTTTTCTAGATGAGACAGTCTGGAGGGTCTTAGCACTGACTTAACCTAAGTGACGTCTCATTCTGCCCCCAAAATACAGCTTCTGGCCAGCTGAAGAGTTACTAAAATGGAGCTGAACTGGAAAAGCCCAAAGGCAACCCAGCTGCACAGCACAGGTATTTTGTTTTGGTATGTTACGTACAAGGCATTTATGTTGTGGGGAAACTTGCCAAAGTAGGGCCATTTCTCTTCCACACCTGTGACGGTATTACAGCTTTCCAGACAGCAGCAGCGAGAAGTCTCGCAAGGAGGGTCCCCCACTGCCTTCCACGTGCGGTGCTCTCGGGGGCTGGCTGTCGTCCTATTCCTGGCATCAGGGATGCTGCTAAGAGGATGGAAGAGAAGCTATGAGTCTTCTTGCAGCACTCTGCAGTGCAAGCTGGCTGTGCCAAGGGAGTAAATCAAATCAAAGTGGTAATACAATTGAAAGAGTTTGCTTTCACTGGATCTTTCAAGGAAGACGGGGCATTTAAGACATACTGGCTTTTTCCAGTCCCCTTCCAACATTTCAATCTGGAAAAGCAGCACCGCACTGCTATCCTGCTACGACAAAGAGTCCTTACTGTCTTCTAAGCACTGGGTTTTTACTTGGACCCCCAATTAATTAAAAAAAAAAAGAAAACCTTAAATGGTTATGAAATTCATAGGCAGATTCCCAGTGCTGTAGCTTTTGTGCAAACACTCCAACTGCAATGCCAGCGACGGAATGACCTTTGGTTGACAGCAGTGCGAGGAGAAACAGAAGTTGTCCCATTTTTGCTGAGGAAAAATGTATCTGTCAAAGTAGACTGAAAGGGGATGGGGTTCGCTCCATGTGAGCCAGGGAGGAGGGGAGAGGAGGCAGCAGCTGCTTGCGAGAACTGGGGAAGAAGTCTCCCTGTCTTCCTATGCAGTGAAGAGTTGTGCTCCCCTTGCATCAGTCCCTGCACTTGGACCTTTAAAGTGGAGAACCAAAACGGTTCAAACTCTGCCTCTTCCATGGGCAATTCCCTGCAGGAACGTGCAGGTGGAACGGAGATCAGAGTTATCCCCACGCTCCTGGCAACGGCACCCAACTGTGTATCTGCAGATTCCCCCAAGCTGCAAGATCAGCATCTTAAGAAGTCTCAGTTGATATAATTTGCCCTGCAATATTTATTCTCTTCTCCATGAAATAGTAAATTTCAAATGAAAGCATGCAGAGAATATGCAATTTATATATTTTAATGTACCTCCAGTATGTTACTATAATGAAAATGTTTACAAATATATAAAATACATATGTTTCATTGCAATCTCTGCTAACATCTTGGTATGTCTCTACATCTGTATCCACAGTAGACAAAATATTTAACTTAGGTTGCTGAAGACAAATGCTGGGTAATGTGTTTCTTCCAAATTTCTTTGTGTTTTTTTACTCATGAAAACTCAGTGACGTATGTCAGGAAAAAAACAATAAAATATATTTCCCTAGTAATGCTGCTTGTCTTTTAATCACTGCAACACTGATAGGATTTGATAATAGACAGGTCAATAATCCTTAAAATCTTCTCTGCAGTTTAATCTTCTTAAAAGCAACAGGACTCTGTAGAGAATAAGCCACACCATCTGCAGATAAGATCAAAAATAATAGGTGGATGAAAGAGTGGAGACCACCTAAACTGTTCCCTTCTGCAGTTAAATGCTGTACTCTAGCATAACTCTACTTAAACAGCGTGGTGCTTGGGATGAAATGCATCTCCCATTGAGTCAACAGAAATTCTAGTACTTCACCTACTCTATACTGACATATAACCGACTAAGTAATTGCAAAGCAATAAAATCTATTTTTCTTGTGACACAACTGCAACCACAATGTTGCCATGGCAATGATTGAGCTTCATTGGCAATATTTCATTTACAATCTTCCAGCCATTTAAAGTTTTTTCTCCAAAAAAATGAATAAATGATAGTGTGAGTCAAAAAAAAAAATAGGCTACTTTCTCTAGACATTTACTACTTTAAAATTAGAAAGCAATAATTTGCCATTTTTCATAGGTGTTATACCTGGTTAAGCTTATTCTTCAAACTGTTCAACTGACCAGCCCTCTGAACTTTGTGATGTTAAGTTTCACTTGCACTAACACCCAGCTTTTAAAGAACATCTTCTCTATTGGTGATGTCATGGTACTAACACGTTTTTCAACCTGCAAGGATTTCACAGCTTGATTGTATCTTTCTAAATTTCCTCTGGCTCTTTAATAGGGGAAGCTAGCAGTGAAGTCAGAGGCAAACAGACTGATTTCTTGGGGGCATCCATAAAGTCCTCTCCCTCCTGCCTTTTTTTTCCTTCTAATGCCCATGCAGGATGTTAGACGAAGGATATGAAACAGTGTCCAAGTTATGTCTGCTGCTGTGAATGACGTAAGAGAAAAGGGAGGAAAGCAGTTGCCATGCATTTGTTTGTAACTGCTCAGCTTTGCAGGTTTGTATTCTCGAGAAAATGGGAAAGACAGAGAGGAGCCCATCACCAGAAGGGTATTTTTTCAGCAGTTGAAAGGGAAGAGGGATTTCAGTTGGAATTTGGCTCTGTTAGCTTTATGTCCTGAGCAGCACTGAAGGGGTTGTAGCCTAGTTGGCTCCCTCCTGTGTCAGCTGTGTGAATCTGATTTATATTTTTTCAGGTTTGATTGAGGTAAAGCATTATATGCTCCTATTTCTGAGCAGTTTTTGCTGCTTTGTTCTCTAACATTGTTGTGGATAATTAGGTCAGTTTTACTTCTCTTGACATCACTGAAATTAATCTTTTTTTTTTCAAAGGAGATAATCACTCTAATAGTTCTATCTAATGTTGCTGCCACCTCCAAATCACATCCTAATTAATGAGTTCCAGTAATATTATAGAAAAAAATGTGGATATTCAATGATCTAGTGTCTGTTTCTGACCCTGGAAAACCTTATTCATTTAAGTAACTATTACTCATGAGAATTATTGTGCAAGCTTCTAGGAGGTTGATTTCAGTAGGACTGTTCATGCAGGAGCAGTCTGCTCACAGTTGGGTCTCTACTAAATATGTTAAATCTCTGCTACATCTCTTCACAGATTTCGTTTTAAAACCATAGACAATAATACCTGCTTCTGTGAACTAGTGATACTGAGACTTATCTACCAAAGTGGATGAGATCCTGAAAGTCATACACCATAATTGCATCTTTTCCCATCTCCTGAAAAGGTACTTTACATAGACCTCTCCCATTAAAAACACAAGAGCAGTGCAGCTGCTAGTCACCGCATGTCTGTCACCGGTAGGTATTTAAAGCTTTTACAGTCAGGATTCAGCAATCTTTGACATTATGAATTCAGACTCCCGAGACACAAGCTAGAATAATTACTGTTACTAGCTTTGCTCAGAAGTGTCTTCTGCCACACTTATTACAGTTCATTTGCTATAAGTACTCCTACATTATTACCGTATCTACAAGCTATTCATATATGAATTTTGCACAGTGGGGGTAAATGAAGAAGCTGTCAGTTCAGATACATCACTTTACTGGCAGGGCTTTGGCTGAGATGCTTCAGCAGAACACAACACTGAAAATGCAGCAAATTAGCTGCCTTTCCTAGCGCTGCTGTGCCCGTGCCCAGCCTGCGGGGCCATCACTCCTCCGCTGCCCACCCAGAAGCTCCCACCATCACGTACGAAAGTAAGTCAGGGAAGTCCTCCGGACTCCTCGACCCAATCTCAAACTTCATGTTCTGGCCCCAACTCCAGGAATGAAAGGTTTTCATTTATAGATGTTTTTATATGGTCTTTTCAGAAGTAACAAAATGAAGGAAGTAATTTATTCCTGCTGTCTTCCCATAAAAAGCAACAGCTAAATAATGCTCATAGGCTTATTTAAGAAATCTTATTCACTATGTCAAGAATTTAAAAGGCATACAGATTGATCCTAATAAATAAATACAGACGTGAATTATCATAAAGCAGGATTAAATTTCCTGTTCCAATACCTTTTCTGAACACCCTGTTCAGGAAGAATACAGATAGCCGTGTTTAGGACTGAGAGATAAGTTCATTCTCATGAAGAAAAAACTATGATTTCATGTTTGAAAGCCTAGCTAGCTACGAAGTAATAAATCAGCATTTTTTCCAAAGCATTCTGGTATCTGAAGAAAGCCTCCTCCGATGGAAGCAGTGAAGAGCAACCTTCTTAGCATTGTCCAATTTTCACTGCTTCTAACAGCTTCCAAATACCAGCCTTAAGACATTGAAAGACTATACTCACTTTGGAAGAAAAATCAGAGTCTTAATATCTATTTGTGTAACAAACAGATGACTTTGCAGTAACAAGGACTATTTGTACACTATAGAGTTTTATACATTCCATTTGAAAAATGCCATCCCTTCCCTATTCTGAAGGCTAATTGCACTCAAAGTGAATCAGTCAATAAACCAGCAAGAATGTTCTTCAGGTTTTAGCAGGATTAATCTAGTTATGTTAGCTAGAAAGATTTGTTACAGAAAAAAAGCCCTAGTCTGATAGTTTATTTCATCTAAATTTAATGATGAATGAAACCTAAAACCTGCCATGGAAGACCAGGTCTTGAAGAGAGAAAAGGATCTTGGCCTAAGCCTAATTGCAAGCTATACTCCTCTAAAATATCGTGCGTTTAACTCTGAGAACCACTGTTACATTTACTCTGTAGCAAGCAAAGTCTGACCATGAAAAAGTTAAGAGTTTGAATTTAGGGAGCAGAACATGTTCAGTAGGAGTAACAATACTTTTAGCTTTTAGATTGAGTAGCTGTCAGTTTTGAATAAGTCAAATGTTATCAGAAATTAAGCTTATGACACTTCTCAGATGTGGGATGTCAAGACTGTATCACTTTCAATCACCAGACAGCTGATTTTTTTCCCAATTGCCACTGCCAGACGAGATGCGAGTCAAACAGTAGTGATGGCAGCTCTGCTTCTGGGAATGGTACCGAGAGGATTATTAACTACCCCAGTGTTCTTCTGGGACAGTGACAGACACGGAGATTTGCTTTATGCTTAGCTGAAAGTTAATAAATGATTGACTCAAGAGGTCTTTTAGTATCATAAAAGATTAGAGCCCAACTCCTCAGTTGCTGTAAATGGCTGACATTGCTTGGAATGCCAGCAGGTGAGACTCTAGCCCTATTGATTGAAAGAAGGCAATGAAAAAAAAATTGCATCTTAAAACATACAACCTGTATTTTATATCTAACTAGGATGTATAACTTCCTACTAAAAGTATTCATTTTACTTCATCCTGTTAAAAATAGTTATTTAATTAAAAGCTGGAGGCAATTAGAAATCTCTTAAAGTGATGTGAAGGGTGAAAAAAGCCCTTCAGCTAACGATATGCTTGTGAACTTTATTTTTGGAAGTTCTGTTCCTATAATTATGTTCTATCTTGCAGCAAATTCAAAGGCAGAAGATCTTATTTTTTCATTCTTTTCCGGGTGTCAAACAGTTTATTAGATACGATGAACACTGCTGTCATTTTGTTCTTTCTTTTTTGGAGAGGAGGGCTTTGGGTGGGGGTCTTTGACTTAGAAGAGGTCTGTACATAATGTTATGCTGTTGTTAACACACAATACAATAAATGAGAGAGCTCCTTAGTTCTTTCAAAATTATTGGTTCAGACTCTCGATCTTTTAATAATTAGACAGCACAGCACTTACTGTAACAACTTCTGCCTGAAAGATACATCAGGAACAAACCTGCATCTCAAGATATCAGAGTGACTCAGCAACGTGACTCGAGAAAATAATTTAACTTGCTGGAGGACTTAACCACTTATTAAAGCAGACTGTCACGAGCTTATAAAATGACATCTCCAGCAGTTCAACAGGGAACACAACTCACATTCAGGATGGCACAGAAACGTGTGGCGCAGGGGGTACCTACATCACCAATTTCTGGATGCTTGGAGAGTCCCCCGGGGAAATGTCACCCTCTGCTTGCCCTGTCCTTACCCTGCTCTCCGGACACCTGCCAGCAGCCAGCCAGATGTGGGTACTGCTGTGGCTTAGCACGCTCGCTCTGACATTCCTATAGTATGAATTATCACGCAGATGCACGTGCAACCAGTTCAAAGTTATACAACAGTTCTCTCGACCTCAGATCTACAACCTTTTATATCAGTATCTGTCCTCAAAAAGTTACTAACATCCTTTGTTTCCTTAATGACTGCTAACATCTCACTCTCTGAAATGCACTAGTAACTCGCTCGAGTTCCTATAGTTGCTCTAGATACCCACTAAGTGGCCCTCAAATATTACAAAGCAAAATTTACTGTTCTTACTCTCTTTGTAAATTGACAGACAAGAGCTAAGACTGCTGCTGCAGGAAATCACTTCTACCTGCTGGCGCTTCCAGGCTGCGGCCGCACAGCCGCCACAGCCAAAGCAAACCCCTCACGCCACCGTCCTACCGCTTTCCCACCCGTCTTCCTCCAACCCCACGGCGTTTGTGCTCTCCACTGCTGGGCCTACTGCTGACAGGGGCTCTTCCACCTCACCCCTCAGGCGGCCGACCCCGGGCCTCCCCCCCCCGCCAAGCAAGCGGCCCGCCCGTCCGGCCCAGAGGCTGCACAACCCAGCCCGGCCCTTCCCCGGTGCCAGCTGACAGAGCCGGCTGAGGGAAGGAGAGGGAAAGAAGCGGAGAGCACAGCCCCTCAGCCTGAGGCGGCCATAACCCGCCCTGAGGCGGCCAACCGCCACCGCGCTCCCGCCCCGGTCCCGTGACCGGAAGGCGGCGGGGGCGCCGCGCGTACGCCCCGCCCCGCCCCGGCGCGGCTGCGTATAGCGTGGCGGGGTGGCCGGAAGCCGGAAGTGGCGGTAGTACCGGGTGAGGGGGCGAGCGCCGGCCGCACCGTTCCCCGTCCCCTCCCCGGGCTCGGCCGGAGCCAGCGCCGCGGAGCCGCCCGCCGCCGCCATGTCCAACATGGAGAGTATCCTCGGGGCGCGGGTCTCGTCCTTGTGGCCCTGCCGTGAGGCGGTGCGGCCTGGGTTGGGCTGGGGGCGAGGGCCCGGCCCGGCCCGGCCTGCGTTCGGTGGGGGCCGGGTCGAGGTGAGAGCCGGTGTGGCTCTGGGGCGGGGGTGGAATGCGAGGCCTCTCCGCCCGGGGTGAGGGGGAAGGAGGAAGGGAGTCCCTTCTCTGACCGCGGGGGTCGGTGGGGGACAGGGGCCTGGCTCCAGAGGGAGGAGGAGGAGGGTGGGAGTGATGGGCGTGACAGGGACAGGAGCTGTGCTTTCATAAACCGGGGGGTTGTCCTCTCTGCGTGGATGGAGAAGAAAATGGGAAATTCGGTTTCACTTTCCAAGGCGAGATCAGCTAACCTTAGCTGGGGGGGGGAAGGCAGTGGTGCGCGGAGGGACAGCCCAGCCCCTGGGGCAGAAAAAGCAATTTACAGCGTAGAGCAGTGCAAAGTGTGCGCCGCGGACGTCTGACATGCCGTACATCCAGAGCTCTGTACAGACTGGAATGATGTCAGCAAGGCTGACTCGTCAGCTGTCCCCCCAAACAGCAGCTGCTGTCAGCTGAACAAACCCAGCTGTTTCCTGCTGTAGAAAAGAAGTTGCATGTGGGGAAAACCCTTGTGGGCAAATTTAAACTTCCTTGCTGTATAAAACTATCCTAATGCACTGGGGCTAAAAAAGCCTTAAAGATTACAGAGGTCTTGGTGTGGTTTAAATGAGCTGGCAGTGCTCGGCATTGTCAGTTGTTATGGCAGGGACCAGTGGGAGTGCTGGAGGAGGTGACTGTGAGTCACGGTTGATAGTGGAAGTCTGGTTTCACTCGGGTTATGGCAACTGAGAAAGGCATTTCAAGGGAGGAGCGAGTAAGTGCTCGTCATGGGGTGGGAGGGCTGTGGAGGTGGCAGGGCGAGCTATTGTAATGTCAAAGGTAGATGCCCCAAGTGAGTAACTGAGGAATTTATTTCAGAATAAAGTGCTCTGAAGTGCTGTTTCAGTGCAATGGCTGTAAATAGGTGATGTCATGTTTTACCTGGTTGGTCTGGTCTCTGACCTGAAGTGTACTGTTCAATGAACAACTTAAAGGTGTTTTCCTGTTTGGTAAATTACCTAATCTGTGGCTCAGTGCAGTACGCTTACTGCTGCTGAAAGAGATGGTGACCTAGGCTTTAAAGCAAAGAAATGTAAACACAAGCAGCAATTTTAGCGTTACTGGTAGCTACCTTACTAGGTGTCCTAGGTGTATAGGCACAGCTGTTGCCTTTTTGTAGCCTGCTTGTGATGTTTATAGGATAGGATAACAAATGCATCAACAGACTTCCTAATGTCTTCAGATTGCTGTCAGAGCTCTAAGATGCATGGCTGGGCTTTAGAGGAAAAAAAAACAAACCCAAACAGTTCTGCAATAATTTATATACTTGAAATATTAAAGAAGCCTCAAGTACCTTATAATGTTTAGCTTTATGTGCTTCCACTTAACTGTTAAGCATCTTAGTACTTGCTGCATCTTCCTCTTGGGATATCAGAAGGTGGCATGAAAGAAGCCTAAAAAGCTTGGTACTTCCATTTTGTTTGAGAAAGACTGATATTATTATTTGGAAGCTTTCATCAACAGTATTTTAAGAGCATGGGTTTTTAATTGTTATTTTTACAGCACATACTTTGTCAGTAACAGTTTAATGCAATCATTCTAAGTCACTATGGAGGCTTGTTCTACTGTCTTCTTCGAGCTTTCAGCTTAAGCAGGACTTGAGCTTTACAAAAAGAAAAGTTTCTCTTGCTGACTTAAGTATTCTCTCCCCAAAAGTCAGATGACAGAGCTGTCAGGGACCCCAGAATTGCTCAAATGACCCAGGGCTGGGAGGCTGCTCTGTAAAGGAGCTGCATGAGCAATTTAAACCCAAGATCATACTGTGGTTTGAAAGGGCAGCCCTGCCTCCTGGTTTGTACCTGGGCATGGTCAGCCAAGCCAGTTTGCTATTACACTGTTAATTTGGCTTGTTCCTCAGTGGCTTTTATTTTTGGATGGGGAGGTTCCAGGCAGGCCAGCAAACTGCACTTCCATTTCACTGAGAGTTGAGGACTCTGGGTGTGTAAGTGAAAGTAGGCGGTAGAGTAAGACTTGCAATTCCTCTTCAGGGATGTTTGGTTTGTTGTGTTAATCAGTCTGAAGTAGGTTTGATGTTAAATGGAGCCAGTTTGGGATCTGCGCTTACTTTTTATGGCCTTATATTTTAGAACTCAGATTGTAAGTGGCATTATAATTGCGAAGCAGCTTAGTAGGTCTCCTTATTGTGAGAATTTCAAGGGCTTACTTAAATAACATTTTCCAAGTTTTAACACCACTGATGGGGACACAGTATACGCTAGGTTTGGTAGCACTTCAAACAGGAGAGCAAAATACTACAATGAAAGGATAGATCCTGTTCTTGAGCCCTTAACTTGCGCTGCAGAACACCTGTTTAATTTGAAGTTTGCTGCAAAGGAACTCAACAGGAACTCAAAAAAATGCGACAAAGAAGAAAAGGCTGAGAAAGCTAAAATTAAGAAGGTAAGCAGTGGCTCTGAAACAAGCTCTTTGGGTCTGTTGTTTACATATTGTAGCAGGAAGATATGTGGTGGTTTTGCCATTTTCCTGGTATGCATGCTAATAATACCGTGATAGATGCTTGTGATTTAAAATACATGACTGTAAATCTTCCCATACTTATTAAATGTGAGGATACGTTCTTGTGTATCCTTTTGTACAGCTTGTGGCATTTGCTTCCTGAGAAGCTTGTCTTGTATGTATTTTGTTAGAGACTGTTGTTCTCAAAGTTAAAAATATTTAATCTTAATGTTTATCATCTTGTATTAAAAGAACTTATGAAGAGGAATTTGAAAATAGTTTTTGAGTCCTTGAAGTAGTAAAGAGAGACTAAATTTATTTGACTGTATTTTTGTCCATGAGATACAACCATACCAACTGTATCTTTTGGAGTCTTGATACTGAAAATGTTTTTAGGAATGAGAAAAGTATGTTTCTATAGCTCTGTAAAACCTTCTGCTCAAAGTGCATGCTAGATACCTTCCTTGGAAAGAAGTTAGGCGTTCACAACATGAAAAAGTTTGGGAACTTTTGGGGGAGGAGGGAGGGTTTTATTTTATCTTTTAATAGAAAAGATATTGTGATGAATTGATGCTTATTTCAAAAATGAAATAGGCTATTCAGAAATCATGTTTACAAGAGCAGGGAAGGTTAAAATGCTTCTTCTTTTTCCTTTTTTTTTTCTTTTCTTTTTTCAACAGGCAATTCAGAAGGGTAACATGGAAGTCGCACGAATACATGCGGAAAATGCAATCCGCCAGAAGAATCAAGCCATCAATTTCTTGCGCATGAGTGCCCGGGTAGATGCTGTAGCAGCAAGAGTTCAGACTGCAGTGACAATGGGCAAGGTAAGTCTGTTTTCACAAATCTGTTGCAAGGATGAGACCTCTCATTTTCTTATAAGTGACTTAATTCTATCTATAATGAGCTGAAAAGTTTCAGCTTTGGTTTCAGATGTAGCCAACAGTAAATCAGGTACTGGAATCCCCCGCCCCGGCAGCTGCTCTTTAAAAGTAGATTGCTATCCACTATGTTTTGTAGCTAGTAACTTCTGTGAGCTGTTATTACTCATGCTTGTAAGGATACAGTGTGTTTTACTGGTTACACTTAAGACTATTATGTATTTTGAAGGGGAGCAGTATCTTTGCAAAAAGTCATGGTGTAGGACTTGTGATTCCAGAAATCTTTTTTAGCTCAGGTAGTTTTTTAAGGTATGCTATTGTACTCCTCTTCAGCCAGAGAGTTTATTCTGCCACATGATCTGTATGCCAAATATATCCCTTAACACTTGACAGGTCTCAAGACCCACAACTGTTAATGCTATATATACACCTCGGTTCGTAGCAAATTTCAGCTCAGAATGCATATTTCAAGTGGTTGAGTTAATTTATAGAATTTTAAATGATAGGAGCTATAAAAAAGGTGTTCTAGACGGCAATCGTGTGTACCCTACTATTTGATACTGTAGAAACTCTGTGAATAGACATAAGAGAGCTTGGTAAGAAACTGCTCATTTTTCTTTCTTTGTAATAATTTCCTTTACCTCATTTCAGGTAACGAAGTCAATGGCAGGGGTAGTTAAGTCTATGGATGCCACGCTCAAGAGCATGAACTTGGAAAAGGTAAATAGACTTACTTTTCTTGGAGCTGCACACCAAAAAGCAGAAAGGGCAATGGACACAAGTTTTAAAAAGGGAAATTCCAATCGAGAGAAAAGGTTTTGCAGTGAGGTTGGTAGATCCTGGAACCTGGGCAGGGCCCTGACCAACGTGCTTGAACTGTGTTAGATCAACTTCAGAGTTGATGCTGGGAGGGGAGCATCTGATCTCCAGAAGCTGCTTGCCCTTGTAGTGTGATTCTTCCTTTGCCAGTTGAGATATATTTCTCGTTCCATTATCTGCAGATCATTGATTTGATTCAACTGTTTTTTATAGATATCTGCACTAATGGATAAATTTGAGCATCAGTTTGAAACACTAGATGTTCAGACACAACAGATGGAAGACACAATGAGCAACACTACTACGCTAACAACACCACAAGTAAGAATAGAACTTTTTTTTTTAAAAAGGATGATCTTAAATTATGTGTCTAAACTGCATGGAAATGTCTGATTCTCTTCTTTCTGCCTACTTTGAGACATAGCAGCAACTGAAGCCTTTTTACTTTTCCTTTGTGCTTCTTTGTGAAGAAGAGACTTTCAAATGACAGTCACAAGCAGAGAGGATCCATGTATATGTATATTAGTCTATTTCACTCTTATAGCAGGCTTTATTTTATATTGTATGTTGAAAACTTTAATCCTCTTACTGAATAAGCAGCGTTTTGATGAGTTCTCAATGAACTTCTGAACCAGAACACAGTGCAGCATTAATTATCAAAGCAGAATATGCTGTGAGAAAATTAATAGTTCTAACTCACTGATATTAACAAAAAGACATTAGTCACCACCAAAATAGTAGTAGTATATGGAATGGAAGGTTGTTAATTACCTACTTTCAATTTATGGGCATGTTTACTAAAATAAATCTTTTAAACAGTGCTTGACATAGTTAAGAATTCCTAGCACCTATCCCCTTGTGCTATTCCACAAGGAGCTATTCCAACAGAAGTTTTGTCAGAGGGAGAAAGTTACTGGAGATAGTGCTTTGTGAATAAAATAAACAAACCAACCTAAAGCCAAATCCAATAAACCAAATCCATTTGGAGATGGGCTTTTTCCCATGTTGTGCAAAGCAGTGTTTCAGTAGCTAATAGTCAACACTTGAAATATTCAAGTATGTGTTTGGGTTTTTTTTACAGATAAGTTTTAATTCTTCAGAAGCATTATTTCAGAAGCTAGAGTTCGATTAATGGGATTTTAACAGGCTGAGCACCTCTACTCGTTACTTTTGAGTTCATACAGGGCCCTCTGGTGGTTAAGCACAAAAATGTTCTGTAAAAGCCATTTACCTTTAAATCAGTTTTGTTAAAATAATTTCTGTTCTCTCAAGATTTAACAGAAAAGGTTGTCAGAAACTACAACATGCAACAATCAATTTTGTTTTCTTTACTCTAGAACCAAGTGGATATGCTTCTACAGGAAATGGCAGATGAAGCAGGGTAGGTAAAAGTTCGAGTGACTATTTCTTGAATAAATCTTGGTTCCAATAACCCTTCCTGGTCAACTTGAAGGTCAGATACCCTTGTTTTATATGTGTGTCTCTTGGAAGCAGAGCAGAATCGCCATTTTCCTTTCACCTGTGGACATTATTCTTGTAATAGTTTAGTTGCCAGTATTTCATTCTGTTTTCACTCAAAGCTACTGTGAATGTCAGGATGCAGGGATGGTTGTGCACAAGCCTAAAATCATGTCACTTGTCATGTCAGGGTAGCATTTTATTATTTACTTGGGTTGGCTTTAGCATTAGCAGTCCTTGCCATGCTTCTGCACGCTTTTCCTTTTTTTCTCTCTTACCACATTAAAACTTCCTGTACTTCTGCTCTCACAAGCTAGACATTGCAAAACAGGTTGTCATGACATATTTAAGCCTTTGGGGATATACTGAATTATTTCAGATCATTTTACTTGCCGCCTTGGTGACGCATAAGTTGGAAGCGTCGCTCTGTTGGCTTGAGGATAAATACTTTTAACAAATTTTTTAGTAAAACTTTTTTTTCATGAGTGAACTTTTTGTCATTCATACGTATGCCATGTCTGATATACCTCTGTTAAACAGCAATCTTGCTCAGTCCTGATTAAGCAGAATTTGTTTAGCTATTGCTAATTATAATATATGACTTGTCATCCTGGTAACGAGTCAAATTTACTGATCAAGTTGTCTAACTAGCTGGAGTACAGCATTCATGGGATGCTGGTGGCCTCATGCTACCTCAGTATTCCCCTGCTTGTCAATTATTATGCTTCTTCCTTTAGCCATGTATGCCTGACTTGGGTTTGGTTTTGTTTTGTTTTCTCCTATTAGTCTTGATCTGAACATGGAACTACCTCAAGGACAGACAGGTTCTGTTGGTACAAGTGTTGCCTCAGCAGAACAGGTAAACATTAGATTCAACTGAAATCAGTGTTTTCTAGAGAAAAGTGGTGTGAGAATTAATGCTTCGCTCGGTCAAAACAGACTTGCTAAATTGTAATTAGATATAAGCTGTCCAGAAGAAATAGTGTGTAGTTAAAACAGTCTTGCAATCAAAATAATTTTAACAATACATTCGTCTGCTTGGTAAATCCAGAAAGTTTAGCTATTTGAAGTGTATTTTTGCATGGTTATTTCACGGAGTTCCAAACCGTTGGCTCTCCTACCTACTCCAAATTTAATGAATCCAGCTATCTCCCGTAGCATACACGAGGCCTTTGGGGTCTTGTTTTCCTTCCCTTTAACGAAAGGTCTTACGGGACTAGTGCAAAGAATTCCACATTTGCTCTAGATGAATGGCTTAGAATTTGTTGTGTATAAGTGGATCCTGATGTCAAGGTTGCACAAATCTTTTGGTGAGTTGCTTTTTCCATTCTAGGGGAATATATTTGAGGGAATGGAAAAAGTACAGTTTATTCCTGGCATCCCATCTTTGCAGAGAAGGCTTTAGGAAGCCTTATCTTAACTGACCAGTCTTTGGGAAGCCCCAGGTATTCCCCATTCTTTGAAAAGTCCAGTTTCACCTTGTACTAGGCCACCTAAACAGTTAGACCTACTGCTATCTTGCTATAGCAGTTCAGTTGGATACCAGCCTTGGTCAGTCAAGGCTGCACCCAAATAAGGATGCAGTTCTGTAAGAGCTAATTTGCACTTGCAAAGATGATATATTAAGAAAAAAACAAACCCGCCCTATCTCTACTTGCCGTGTTCTTGAACTCCTTCCTAGGTATCCACTGCTGGAGATAAGATAGCTGTATGGACTCTGGTCTCACCTGGTACAGCCATTCTTGAGGTCTTAAGCAGATCTTGTTAAGACTTGCACATGAGATAATTTCATATCATCTGGACATGAGATTGCTTCACCATTGCAGAACTTTGCAAAAGTTAATTTTCATATTACTGACAGGTGGTTTCTTTGTGTTTTACAATTCTGCAGGATGAGCTGTCACAGAGACTGGCCCGCCTACGTGATCAAGTTTAAGTTAAACAAAGCTGCAGTTCTTTGTATGTGCTTTCAGAATACCCTTTCTGTAACTAACCCTTCACTGCACTAGAAAGGTGTATACAGTATGGCTTAGGTGTTTGAATATTTGTAATATAGGGTACTTCGCTCCTAGCTTGCTACTCTTTCTAAAATACATTAAGTAACCCCAAAATTTCTGCTCTCTAATGTCTTTTTCTGTACATTTTGAAGTTGATATATTTTTTGCAAGCTTTTTTCACAAAATCAAGTTGATATTCTAAGTCAGCTAGTAATGTTGGTACATTCTAGCTAAAAGAAAAGTGGAGTGTCATTGATATATATTTTAAATTATGAAGTGATTTTTTTTAAATTATGCGAACTGTTTATGGTTGGAGAACTGATGTAGTCAGTTCAGATGATTGTTGCAGGTAACTTTCTTACACAGCCAAACTCCTGGAACACGCAAAATTGGGCAGTGTGGACTTCATGGAAAATATGCTTGTTGAAACAAAGTAGTGGACTTCAGTCTGAGTTTTTTAGTCTTTTAAAGCTAGGGTAATTGTGCTGAAATTAGGGGTTTAGTTCAAAAATGAGTTACCAAAAGCTGTTTTCATATAATTGGGAACTTGTACGGTGTCATCACTTTAGTACAGGAGGAATAAAAAAATATTTTTCAACTTTTTGTCAGTTCTGTTGAATGTTGCAGCTTGCTCGTTGTTTAATGTCAAGTGCTGTAGCTTCTCCATTTTCCTTTCTTCTCAGTATCCTGGTGTGCAGCCAGTTATGCCACTCACAGCTCTATTCTACCAACATAATATCTAGTTCCTGTTAATAGGGGATTCACGCTATCCATTTTTATAGATTCAAGCTGAGAAGCCTTACATGAAGTAACTGAAGCCTGCTTTTCTCCATGCCTTCTTACTCTCTTTGCTTTTAATCTAGTCACTTTTTTATATGTAAGGACAAGTCTCGTGATTATATTCCACACTTCAGTGTTCTTCCGTATATGAAAGACACAGAAGTGCTCTTCCTCGGGTTCAGGTCTTCACAGTCCTCCTTTCATGAGTCAAGGTCCCAGCCCTGTCTTCTCTGGACACTCCCTTAGATCAGCTTTTCCTCCTCTGCACCTCACAGTGGGTGAGAAGTGGATGAGTAGTGTAGGCCAGCTCGGTCAAAGGGAGTTATGTTGGATTAAGAACAGCTGCTTTATTTTTTAAGGTATAATGTTGCTCTCTGCAGGTAAAATAACATGATTTGTAATATTGCAGTTGTATGGAGAAGCTAGTTTGTTTTAGTGATCCCTTTATATTTCTGCACAGTAAGAGAATTTACTGGCTGCTTTCAGTAGCTTCAAACTCTTGCTGCAGTTGTAAAGTAAAGAAATGGTTATAGAAATCTGTAGCTGAGACTACTTGTGATGTGTTGTGATAAACAGTGATGTTAAAATTCTCTTTTGGACTTTTTGGCCTCATTTTTTTGTTCTGTCTTTGTAGGGGTGAGGGAAGGTGTGAAGCACTAGACATTAGTTCTTAATTTGCTGGTGTTCAGGATCACATGGGTTTTCCAATGTTGGATATAATTAAAAAACCCCAACTTTTTTAGTCAAGCAGGATTTTTTCAGTGAAAATGTGTAAAAATGGTGAAACATTTCAGAGCAGTTTCAAACTCTATTTTGAATGTGTTACTCAAATCACTTTGAAGGTTTAGCAGGATATTACATACTGAAGTATTCAAGGCTACTGTAAAAATAAGATAAGGAAAATAAGATACACAAAACAACCTAAATTGTTGTGGAGTTGTCTCTCTCATACTGGCAGGCTAAACTAAACCAGTATGTTTAAAATGTGGTCTTTTCTCTTGTTTACTTTTGTTTTCAATGCAGCTTTCTTTTAAACACCTTGAATGTTCCTCCTGTAAATAGGAGAAATGGGAAGATGTTTAAAAAACATGTACTCACAGCTGTGGTCTTGGTACAATCCTTTCAAATTATTAATAAAACATCTTGGGAAAGGGGCTGTATACTACATGGTTTTGGGTTTTTTTCCCTAGCTCCTTCTGAACAATATAACAAATTGTATAATGGTATATCTATGCAACCAGGTTACCCACAACTGGTAACTGCTTGTATGTGTGCCTTTGCCTTGCTGAACTTAATTCCATTTTTTTGATCCTAAGTTACTTCATATCACGATAGGATTGAAAACTTTCTGTTGTGTAATAGATCCGCATCTGAGTTTACTTTGTGGTTGCTTGTTGATGGACCTGTACCACAAAGCACTGAGGTTTTCAGTGTTTGATATTAGACAACTTCAGCTAGCTTGTCTGGCTTATTTTACTGTTAAAGATTATGCTGCTTTTAGACTGTTCCTGGTCATTCTTAAACTATTTGAGGGGGTAGACAGGGATTCTGAGATCCCATGTATTTGATTTTCTGAGTATGTTGCCTTGCTGTGAGCCTTGGGGCTTTGGAGGAATTTAAAAATAGAGAGAGATGAGACTGATTAGATTGCTGCAAGGTAAATTTTGAATAAGCTTATCTTACTGGCTATACACAGCCTGTTTCATAGTTCTTCTGATCTTATCCCAGACTTGCTCACTCAAGTACCGGAATAGATTTCCAGTACCATTCTTTTAAAGGGATTAACAAGTAAACATAAAGGCTTGATTGACTTCCGCTGTGGGACTATGGTGCAAAGAGGTAGGCAGGTTTATCTGACTTGCGGAAGAAATACGTGTTTGAAACAATGAGGTTTTGCCCTGCTGACTTCACTCTCAGAATTGCTGCGTATTTCAGCAGGGCCAGGATTTTGTATCGGTTAGTTCTGTGTATACATCTCCTGCCCTCTCCTGGGGAAAATGATTTCTTTTTCTCTTTAGAAGCACTTGTGTATGAGAGCTGGCATTCAGAAAATTTTAACACTTACATTTTGAATGTATGTGTTTTTCTCAAGTCTTTTGGAAACGCTTACAACTGAAAGTTACTCTTAGAGCAATATTTGAGTTTCACGTCCTTCCTCCATTCAGGTCTTCCTCAAAACTTTTGCTCTTTTCTGAACAACTCTGGCTCCTCACTCCTATGTTGCTAGTGTTTCTTGTAAGTTGACTGTATGTGTTTGTAGAAGTTAATTTCATGTTAAATAAATTGTATGTGCTTTTATGTAACCTTATTACCAGATAATATTTCAATATTTATGCTTATGAGCAGGCACATCTAAAGTGAAACATTGCTTGAAATGTTGCAAGATGGTTTTGCTCAACATTTTTTTTCCTTGGTTACTAAAACTGCTAGTGTTTGGTAGTGTTAGTCTTCATTCATTTGAATTGCAAAACTGAAAGCCATGAAGAGCTTCAGATGAAAGGAGAGGGAAGGAAAGGAAGAACAAGAACTTTACCGTTCTTGATTGCAACGGGATAAAATGATCAAGTTGCCTTTGTGGAGATCCTCAGAGCCAAAATATAGTGAAATTTTGTTAAATATAATCAGCAGTTTTGTACAGAAATAAATTCTGAAGCTGGTGACATGTATAGAGAATAATTTTTGGAGCTCTAGTAGAGTTCATTTTGAAAACTGCTTTACTTGTATGGGACAATTTGTAAATGTAACTGCAAGTGGTAAATAAAATTGTACAGACAACTTATTTCGGATGTGTTCCTAGGTTATATGGCTGCTTGCTGGTGGGGCTTAGTACATGGATAAACAAGCAGAAGTCATGATGTCATCAGTATTTTCCTGTGAGAAGACAATCAGAAAATAAAATCTTTATGGAGACAAGAAGAAAGTAAAGTGGGTACTATTCAGAAGGATTTGGGAGAACAGTTTAGGGGAGTAATTAAGTATAACAACATAAAATACAATCTATTTAAAATTTTAGGTTTGTTTTGCTTTTTTTTTTTTAATGTTTAGTCTGGTGTGGAGTGTATCCCTCATGCTTAAACATCTAAGAGGGTTTTCTGTTCTTGCCATATATAACAAGGGGTCATGTGGAAAACTGGCAGGAGACGGTGTGGTTTTGAGTTTGTCCTCCCAGAGCTAAAACCCTTCCATTTTTATTTTCCCCTTCCATTGTTGTTTGGGAACCAGCAGAGGGAGCCTCAAGCTTTGTTTTTGCATAGGTCCTACATAAAGTCTTCTTTTTTGGAATTCTGAAAGAGGACTTTCACAGAGTCCTCACTAGCTGGTTTAAGGAACTCTGTCTCCTGTGGAACCTTCGGTTCTGGGCCGTGTCAAGTCTCGGAAGGACGTGCCTGTATCGGGACTTCGATCCTTGCCTAAAAGCTGCTCTGTTGCACAAAATACAACCTGGAAACACGTTGCACAGGGTCATCGGCTAATTTATGTCAACACCTGGCCATCTTTGCTAAATGCACTTCAAAACAGTTTTCTGTGGTCTTTAGGCATTAATTTGGGACTTTGAGATCTGCTGTTATGAGTATGATAGTAACTTTGTGCTTAAGGCTTGTTTTAAATTGTTTAATTTTTAGTTAAGTCCTTTGGGGTTTCTTTAGCTGTTGTGGTGTTCTTATTTTTTGTCCTGTGATAATTATTCGATTTTATACAGAAGGAAACACACACTGTGTACTGGTGGGAAATGTATTTTAGTAGAAAATTTCATTTTCTTATTAGAAATATTGCCCACGCTGAGATTTGTTTTGATGAAGTATTTACTTTGGCTTCAGGATTCTCTCTGTCTGTATAGTGCATTGCATTTTTTGGCTTTAGCGTTAGCATTCATCTGTTGCAAAGGCCTGGTTTGGACTAACAGCAGCATACTGCTCAGTACTTTCTTTTTCATCAAACAATATTTTTTCAATGAAATCCCAAGAAGGGTCAGTGGCCTTACTTGTATCGGAAGCAGCTCTCTTCATTACCATTCAAATAAAGGAAAAGACCGATGTGAACAATCTGTAACTAATTTCAAGTGCCAATTGAGCCTTTTTAACTTGGGAGAAGATGCAGTAAGTGAGTCTTACAGGCTCTTGCTTGACCTTTACTACTCTTTCTTAATAAAGTCATGCTGAATCAGCTGTGATACACAGTTCAAGATAGAAAATCAATGGGCCATGGGATCCCAGCTCTTTCCAGTTCTTTGGAAAGCTTTCCAACGTCTTCTGACAGTGCTGGCTGCTGTGAGAAGCAGCCAGAACCAGACCATCTCACAGCGGACAGGCTGCTTTCAAGCTCTTATCTAGACAAGGGTGATTTGGGAGAATAAAAGTACTTAAGTATCACATATTTCTAATCTAAAGGATGGTTTGCTGTTGCGACAACTTGTGCGGATTGCTTAGGATATTCTAAAGTTGTTAACTCCGAGTGAAAATCTTTTTGTGGAAGTCTGAAGCAATAAATATTACATACCAACTAATATGTGTATCTGACAAGATAATAATCAGCTTAATTTAATTTACCTACTATCTGATTCATAATTCTTTATTACAATCAGTTTCTGTCAAAATGAGCTGTCAGGGGTAGTAAAACATTTTAAAACTTCCTTTAAAGTCACCCAATATTTTTCGTATTTAATTTTTTAAGAATTATTTCTTTTTTCAATGATTAGTTTAACAGAATCCTGGAGTCTCCATACAAGATATTTCATTTCGTTCTTATTGCAGTCAGGGCTTTGTTTCTCTTGCTGCAGAATGGGTTAATATTGGAACCATTAAGCTCTGTTTCTGTTGCTGGTGATTTTCCAGTTCCAGGTACCAGTATGAAGCCCCAACATTTGACTTGAAATGCATAGGAGAAGCAGACAGTCCCATTCAGAGTGTTGTAAATTAGTTCCAGTCTCCAAGAGACTGCTGTAACTAATTGATATGACCTGGAAGTGGATAAAGTCCATAACAGTAAGATCAACTTTTCCTCTAGTAATTTGACAAATAGAACCTTTTTTTTAAAGTCCTACGTAGGCTACATTCCCCATTTGTTCTTTTGTGATGGGCATTGTTTCCGCATTGAAGTGATAATGATTTTCCAGATTTCTGCTGATTTGTATAGCAGGTGCCTTAATTTATTAATGCCAGAAGAAGGGAGATATTCAACAGCAACAACAAAAAAAGGATTCCTGGCAGCAACCGTATATCAAAGCCGTTCCTTATCCAGTTACGTTGCTGTAAGTATTTGACCACCGCATAAAAAGTTGGTATCTCTGTACAAAATGTATACTTCTAACAATCTCTTCTGCAGAGATAATTCTATTTATAGAGATTGCCATTAATATACGTCGATACTTCTGCTATTATTACATTTAACAATGGCACTGCTTTTTCATCCAAATATTTAAAAAACACACTGTACAGCAAAGGTTAATACTTACCAAACCCCGGGTTGTCTCGTGTATAGTGTGTTTAAAGCGGCAAAGGTAGAATATCCTGGTTCTCTTTCAAACGTAAGGCTTTTGTTGAAGTTTTACAATTTCAGTTAGCCTGTGGTTAGAGTATTAAATAGACCAGGTACTCCCAAGCTCTTCATAAAGGTTTATAGCGAGGTTCGGGAAATCTGGATGTTTTCTCAGGATACTATTTACTGAACTGCACAAATATTCCTCCTCCTGCTCTATAAAAGACGTGCAGGAAGACCAGTGGTTTGCGGAGTCACTGGATCTCATTTATTTTATACAACCAGACAGAAATCAGGAAATCTCGGTGTTTGTGTGGGCTTCGACTCTTGCAGAGTAAGTTAATGAATTGGGACCTGTGCAACAGTAGCTCTTAGAAACTCCGCATTTCACTGCCTAGTTAATTTTATAAGAATAATTCTAGGCAGTCACTGTAAGTAAATACATGCCGCTTTCTGTACGGGCAGTGATGTGGGGAGTTTCTTTGTGCAACTCTGCTCCCAGCCCCTTCCAAGCCTGCATCCCACCCGTCTTCTCCCATCCCTGTGACCAACAAGTCTGTCGGGCTCTGCAATAGTCTCACCGTGAATATAAACTCGCCAGCAGTGACTCAAGAGAGTCCAGTCTCCTATTTATTTGTGCCCTAGTGGGATGTGAACCTTGGTCTTCAAGGGTGAAAGGTTGAGGGATGTGTGTCTTGTTTACCTGTGCTTTTCAGATAATGTTTTCCTTTAATCTATTAAGCAGACACACCATTTTGTCCCATGGCGTACAATGGGATCACTAACGATGCGCTTAATTACTACCAAACCACATATGAGTGACTGATGCGAGCAGACAAGAAGAGTCAAAGCCCCGTTTGTCAGCCAGGAGGAATTCAGCGAGGCTTCCCCCACCTCCAGTGTTTAATAGAAACATCTTTCCACAAGAGCGCTGCAAAATCTGCCTGATTTACAGACAGCTTCAGGGATGGGATAAAGTCATGTTGGATGGCTTTCATACAAGCTCTGATGACTAAGGGGAAACTAGGTATTTAGAAGCAGGAATGAGGACATCCCAAACTATCAATGGATTTGAAAATCCAAATTTGATTCTTTTGAAAGTTAGTAAAAAAAAAAAAAACAAACCAACAAACCAACCCAAAACCCTATAGATGCACGGAGTTAATTCAACCATTGTAGCCACTGCTGCCTTTCAACACTTTGAGGCTTTTCTCTTTGCTGAAGCTATTACATTTAGACATTTGCATGTCATTGCATACCAAAGAAGACATTTGGACTTAATTTTTGGCACTGCTACAAAACTGTTGTATATGTTAATCAGCCAAGGTGTATGGCTCGGTACATGCTACGCCGGCGCTGGTTCACAGACACAATAGTATGGAGAAGATACAGCAACACAGCTGCTAAACATATTTACCGTTGAATAGTTAGTCACACTTCTGGAGTTTTAATTGAATTACCTTTGACAGTGAACAGCAAACCTGGTGGGTGATCTACTAAATTTAACTGATGAATGGGCTCCTTAAAATCAATTAGCATCTAGGGCTGTGAGCATGAACACATCCTGGTGCTCTGCAGGGACCGGAGCGGGATCAGAATGACAGCAGCAAATGTGAGACAAAGCGAAAGCATGCATCTCCTGCCGCTGCTGACCTCTGCTACCCACATGAAAGAAAAACAGGAGTCTAACAGGAGCTGAAAGAATCTGACAGTAAATCATTTAAGCTCTGTTTTGCAGAACTGATATAGGATGCTTCTAAACTGCTTGATTAATGCTGGGCAATATATTAAAAGCAAGATGCAGCGGAACAAGGAGGCTACTACCAAGTACCAGCTCTACATCCATGCACCAAGCTGTAAGAAGTACCATCTGTTTGCTTTATTATTTTTCAGATGTTCAAGGTAGTGGGGTAGCCAAGAGGAATTAGCTATCTTCTTTTCTTTTGCTACAGTGATAGGGTCCTGTCTAGCCACAGAGAAGCCCTCAGTCTTTTGGATGGTTGTTTGTTATCTGAATAATCAACCGATGGCAAAATGCAGGCTGGAGGTTCCTCTGACCTTTGCCTCGTCGCAACCCGACTCCGTGCACCATTCAGCTAGAGCATGTAATGAGGTACAGATGCGACAGATAAGATAATTAAATACACACAAATATTTGAGGGACTTTCAGGTTATGACCAACTGATGAAGGCAGCAAACTCTTGATTGGGGCTGCTGTCTTTGGGTTTGGGGGTGGGTGGGAAGAGGGGAGGAAGAGGAGCACGCAGCGTGTTAGCCTTCCTTCCTTTCACCCCGTTTTGCCAGACGACCAGATAAGCGCTTCCTCAGGAGTTAATCCGTGCAAACAATTGATTTATTTGGTTTGAATATTGACTTAAGTGAAGACTCAGTTTGGACTATACCACATGTGAATTTTATTTTTTTTGAATTGCTGAAATGAAAAGAAAATGTGTTAAGTTCAACGATGCCCGTACAGAAACCAGTCCAACAGCCCTTGCAGGCACTGCTGTGGGAGACTGCGATAAAAAAACCTTGTTTTCTCTGGGGGGTTCCTCCCCTGTATCCACCTTCCCAGGCTGGTGCCCTGGATGCCACCTTATGGGATGTTCTGAAGTCGATATAGGGCACAGCGAGGCTTTGCTTCCCTTGCCTTCATAAGATGATAGTGTGGAGAAGCTGGCGCTGTGTCCTCAGCCAAATCTTCATCTACTTGCCCCACATTTCCCATGGATGTGGGAGCCTGTCTAGCGTTCTTAGCTTTTTGCAGAGTTAAAGTCACCCCTTCCCTCAAGGTAGGCATCACCTTGCGGCACCGCCACGTTGCTCTGGGAAAGGACAAAGCTAACAGGTCTCACTTGATACTTACTGAGAGAGACCGTGGCTGTGCCGTCAGGAGAAGGCAGTTTTGGCTGAAGGTCATCTTGGGCAGTCCCAGGTCTGCATGTCAGGAATACATCTCACCCGAGGCTGCAGTTCCCGGCAACCTCAGCCTGGTCTTAATGCCAGCTGGAAGGCTCCCATCGGCTCCCAACAGGCAAAAACTCATCTAAACCCCTGGAGTTGTGCAGCAAGAAGGTGCAGTGCCGTTGGCGCTGTGAATGAAGGTGGGCATGGCCACCACACTGATCTCGTACGGAGAAATAATTCCCAGAAGAGGCACTGGGGTGGGAAGCGATCTATCCTCACCTTGCACGGAGGGTCCAGATCTCATACGAGACATTTGACTGCACTGTCTCACAGCTATGAGTGTCTTCTGAGTCTCCACAGCTGAGCTGAAAAGCTCTTGTGAGACTTGGCACATCTTATATCTGGCTGTAGCGTGGGGAGAAGAGCGTGGTGTTTGGGCCAGACCTGGAAAATCGTCAGAAAGGCAGATGAGAGGAGATGGGGTGAGCAACATCGAGCTGCTCAGGTGCAAGTCTCGGAGCAAGGTCCTGGAGCTGACTCCAAGTGTTTCATGACTGCTTTGCAAATGTGACTTTTTTTTTCCTGTAAAGCACTGAAAAAAAGGGGGTGAGATCCAGCACGCGCTGATGCTCTGGTCTGAAGTTCTATATAAATTACGTTGTACGTAACACATGCTTGCTAATTTCATTAATTTATAAGCAAAGGGCTACTGCCCATGCAGAACAGCTCAGAAAGTCCTGTGCCGTGTTTTCAGGGCTTTCTCTTCTCCTTGCTTTCCTCCTCTCCGCCTTTCAGAGGTTTCCCTCTGCAGCCCGGCTGCTGGGTCAGCTCCTGCGCAGCCCGAGACAACGCCGTGCTGACAGCCGTGCTGCAGAGTTCAACTTCCAACACACCATTTTGTGGCCCATCCAAGTGTTTGGCTTCAAGACGAATACATGGGAACACGGCTCCAAACACCCGGATCAATCCCCTCAATAAGATTTCATGCATTTTCAAATGGTATCCGTCTTGAGTTGGAAAACAAAAAGCAAGGAAAAGACAACAGCTAAAAACCTTCCCAGTGCATAAAGTGAGAAATGTGGCTTTAATTTAGACAACTAATCGCTTCCAGCTGAACCAGCCATTAAAAACAGTTGAAGAATTACAATGTAAATAGATTAATGCAGACAAAGCAACATGTGCGCTATTCCATGTCTTCTCGTTACCTACAAAATACTTGGGCAGTGACACACTGTTAGTCTAAGCCACTTGTTAGGTTCTGTGCTAATCAGCTAAAATTAAATAAACATGACTGATAAAAATGACTGTTGTGTTTGAAAATTGATGCACCAACAGAATTTACTCCAGGAGATAATTACAGATGATTAAGTAACAAAGAAATAATTCCTACAGCAGAGGGGAGAAGCCCGCGGTGCAGGGAAGGGGCACTTCTTCGTGTGCCATCCCTTTCTCCTGGAGGGATGAGCCAAAGCTGCAGGAAGGTCTATGGCTGGGCAGAAACCCCAAAGGAGCCTTTCTACCCTGGGAATCTCCAGTGACAGACTAAAAAAGGGCTGGAAAATCAGTATTTTGCTGTTGGAAGAGCACATACCTGAATTGTACCTCCAGCATGCCCCTCTTCCCACCCAAGGGATCAATCTCTTCATTCAAATTTGTCCTTTTAAATGCAAAGCATTGCATAGAAGCACTCACAGGTGAACCATGTATATGATAAATACGATGTATTTCTAAATAGTGTTGCTAATTTAAATAATAAAGCCAATTTCCATTGTCATCAGAATGAGAGAAGATTAAGACTCATATTCTAAAATGGCAAATATTCTTCAGGTAGTCTTTTTAAAATATTCATTCTTAAAGCAATTTATTATTATAACAGCAATATTGACTGGAAGCCTAAGAAAGGGAGTGTTTTCCAAAATAAAGAATAAATATGGGGAGGGGGGTTGCATATTTTTTTCTTCTCCACAAGGCCTGCTGGCAGGACCTTCATGGTAATAGACATCCAAGCGGCTGTCAGGCTGGCAGACGTAAATGAATGAAAGGTGTTCATTTGCAAAGCGTGGGATCGTAACAATGAGAACAACAAGGCCCTTGTTAGTCCCAAGCAAACTTTTATCATCACCTGTAAGACAACCTGCTGGTTGGGGAGCGAGGAGCACGGTGCAGTGGAGGGGCTGTGTTTCGGGCTGTATCCCGGTGCCAGGCTCGCTCTTCCAGGGGTGACGGCCTGCTGGGGTGGGTATTTGCAGAGAAGCACCATGCAAACGAGACTTTTAACTAAGAAGCCATCGTCCTTCGCTTCTCTCCCTGATGCCTTCGCAAGGTTTCCAGGGAAGAGCTTGGATCTCAGCGGTGAGGGTATGAGGCTTACGTGTATCTTCTTGTAAACCCCGGCAGCACCGCTGATCTTCTATGTACAACCGTGCAGGTTAAACGGGCACGTTCGGCAAAGCTCATTGTAGGTGGTTTCAGTGAAGCCAAAGAGCTCTGGCTGCTGGGAACAGCCTGGACATCTCCCCAAAAGCTTGGCTCCAGCAAAGCACTTACAACCCTGCTTACGCTTATGTCCAAAATACAAATTATTTGCTGTCCTGGGACCCTAATGTACATGTGAGGAAGATAAAACCATTGTCTACTATTAGTTTTGCTGGGGTATTTTAAAAATGCTAGCTACAATCAGATGAGATGTCAGCACAGGCGCTGCTGGCACAGCCCGTTGCAAGGACCGAGTCCCTAATAGGTGACGGGAGACTTCAACTGGACACGTTGCCCGTGTTGGTGTTCGCAGGAATTGGAAACCTGAAAACATGTTTGCTCCAATGAGAGAAAGAGGTTCCTACCGTCCTGAGCGCAGCGGACATGAAATTAGTCGTTTGTAACTTTTTACTGTGATAAATGGAATATTTTGTCGCACGGAGCCCTATTATTAAGCTGGCTCTTCTGCAGATCTTAACACAGGCATTTCAACATAACTCTTTTGCATATTTTCTTTAGCACACTCATATCCTTCGGTATCGCACCGAAACACATGTTCAAGTCGAGATTAGCCCCTATGAAATGAAAATCGCTTGGAGTGCGGAGGGGGAAGTGGAATATTATTCTTTATCCTGAATTGAAATATTAGAAGCTGACTTCTGAATTATACTCTGGGGTTACCGAGCTATAATTGAGATTGAAATTGGTCCGCTATTTTTGGTACAGCCTGGAAAGCTCCGAGTCTTATTCCCATTTGTGCCGGTGGAAATCCCCACCCATCATCTCAAATTCTGCTCTGCCTGCACCTTCGGGGTGAAGAGTGTCTCCCCAGCTCCTTCCTCTCCCAATAATGATAAATGACAGCTAGTCAAAATTGTAGCTGGCTGTTGCTCCTCGCCAAAGAGACAAGAGGCAGGTGAGAAGGGGCTTCTGCCCCGAAAGCTGATTGACAGGCAGGGTCAGGATGGGGGGAGCATTTGCTGGACCCTGTCAGATCATAGGGAGCTGCTGACAGCTCGCGCCGCAGTTCGCTTCCTTCCCTCGCCAGCAAGATTTATGCTGCAATTCGGAGGGTGCTAATTAAAGTCTGCTTTGCTTATAAGACCCTGGTAAAAAAAAAAAACAAACAAAACTCCCCCAAATTACTATGTGCTCCTTTAAATCTATTTTTTCCTTCTGCAGGTGCTATCTAGAGGTCGTTGGGTTTTGCTGGAGGAACAATCAGCGATGCTTCCTAACGCTTCGAAATATTAAAGCAAAGTTGATGTGAGTTTGCATTCCTCAAGCCAGCACCGTATAGCAGCAAACAGCGTTTCTCAGCAGGTAATTAGCAATCAGCTCAGAAAGCTGCTAATTGACTGGGAGAGGTGATATTGGGACGTGCCTGATGTGGGCTGGCTCTCCTGCAGCTTCTGGGCTGCCCGAGGCAGACCCATACTGCGAGGAGCTCTTGGTTTCCCACCCAAGTGCAATTAGGGTGCCAAAAGGACACGGACGCTGTGTATGGCCTCCTGGCTCTTCCAGAGCAGCAGAAATCCCCTGGGAATACACTCCACGCATGTATCACAGACAGTATGGTGCCTATATGCTGCGGTGGAATGGCCAGAATTGCTTCCCAAAACAGATTAATCCATGGATTAATGGTTAACGGGAGCCGCTGTCTTTGGGACTGTCCTGCCATTAGCAGCAAGAATCAAACAAGAAGTCAGTATTAAATGAATAACTCACAGCAGTCAAACTTTTTAGCCTTCTACTAGTTTGGTGCATTAAAAGCTGAAATAGTACGATATGTCGTGAAATGTCAACTTTACAGTGAAAAGGGGCAGAGCATGACGGGCAGCCAAAAAAAGGCTCAATGCACTGACGGCACTGATCCATCATCACCCCGCTCCGTGACCGCCTGCCTCCGAACAGAGAACGCTGACCTCCCGCTCCCACCTCCGACTCCGGGAAGAAAGGAAAAGCCGAGATCACTGAAAAAAACCCTTCACTGCTTCAGTCCTGTACGCTTCTGTTAAAGTTATTGGCTTTCGGCTGTATCCTGGCCAGGCTGCAAATGCAAAGCATCAGTCGTGCCCTGGGCAGGTCCGCCTGCACCCTGCCCTCGCAGAGACCAAGGTAGGGTTTCTTCCAAAACCCCTCCAGGTGATTTCTACTTCCACGCCAAAGGAAACACAATTGTTGCCGTGTTTTAGCTCAATTCTGCTCGGACTGGGCTTGATTTTGGGCAGCGCTGACCATCTGCAGCCCAGGAGCGGCTGTGGGGTGACACTTGCAAAGTGGGATGTCACCTCGTCCTGCAGTGGCTGTCATCTGTCCACGCTTGTAAGTGCGATGGAAAAAAAATCATGGAAAGATAAGGAGGAAGTGGGTCCTGCTTCTGCCTTCTGCTACAATCCTTCAGCATCAAAATGGTTTAAAGGCAAGGCAAAAGGAGACAAAAAGGGCTGTTGCTGAGGGGAAACGAGGTGGCATGGGATTTCCCGGAGGAGCTCCTTGGTTTGCACCGGGAGCAAAGCAAAATACAAAGTGAGATTAACAAAACAAAACGAATAGGAAAAAAAAGCAAAAAAAAAAAAAAAAAAAAAAAGCAAATGGTCTGTGATAACCCAGATCTCATTGTTAAATGTTATCGGTGTCTACAGGTTACTGGAAAAACAAAAGGGCCAGATGGCAGCCCCTCGCCGGGGCAGGGCTGTTTGCTAAGGGCTGCGGGCAGCAGCAGCCCCGGCACTGCCCGGGAGGGAGCAAGATTCCTCCCGAAATCCCAATTCCAGATCTGGGAGCTCCCCACAAAGGTGCCCTGGCAGCACGATGGACGGTCCCGGTGTCCCCGCACGGAGCGGGGAGGTGAGGAAGCTGCTCCGCTCCCCTGTCCTGGCTTTCTCTGCTTTGAACTTTTGATGCTATTTTTCCAATTGCTTTTTTAAACTAAAATTGCTCGTGTGAGTGCTGGAAGCCAAAGGGAGGTAAGGTGTGAGCTGGCCCAGGCTGCTTTCAGCAGTCCTTGCTCTCACCTTGATGGTCATTCAAGTCTAATGCCTCAAAATCTGTGGTGGTAAAGTGCATAAATCAGAGAAATAGTTGTCTCTGCATTTCTGTGTCACATAGAATTTTTCTATGGAAAATCAATGCTGTAAGCTAAAATCAATGAACTTTAACTTCAAGCCTGTATTTCAAAACCAAAGAAAACTTCCTCTTGCTTTAACCCTCTGAACAAACAAATCGATTTTATCTTTTATTTGCTAGAAATGTGGATAATTATCTCATCAGTGCAAAATGATATCTTAATGAATTGCTTCCACTACTTCAGGGAAGGGGTGTGTTAGTGGGGTGGGATCGGGATGCTGGGAGGGAGGGAAGAGGGCACAGAGCTGGAAAGAGAAGTGCACTAAATTGACGGATAATTAATGAAACGGTTGATAGATTTAGTCACGTCAGTGAAGTTTGTTAACGAAGTGATGTTGCTATTGTGAAAAGCAAACTGACAGGCAGACCTGACCTGGCCCTGGAGAAGGTGTTGAATTATTTTTTTCCATCATCTCAGAGGGAAACAGCGCTCAGTGCATCACGCGTGAAACAAAATGCTACCAAGGCCACTAAAGGGCTTTTTTACGTCATAACTTTAAAATATCAGAGCACAAGACCTGCACCCCAGCACAGAGCATGCCACGAGGGGATGCTGCTGAAGCCCCAGGAGGGACGCTGGGTGCACAGGGGGCAGAAACGGTGTGCCGTCCATGGGAAGAGGGTTTCTTCATCGATAAGGGCTCGGGGGTTTCGAAGGGGTTTGCTGCAACCCGGAGGGACCACCGGAGAGCCGTGACCTCCAGCCCTGCGGCACCGGGGGAGAGCAGCGCTCGCCAGATGGGAGAGGAGGAGTGGGACGGCAAGGATGGGGATCCACCACCGGGACGCGGTGGTGGCATCCAGGGAGCAGCATGGGGTGAAAATCACAGCGGTTGCGTTGGGGGCGTTGGAAACACCCCCAAATGAAGTACGTGCTATTTCTCAACTCTTTCGGTGTACTAGCACGGTGCTCAGCATGCGCCACGGGGACATAGAGGGGACAAATGAAACAAATTTCCAAATCGCAGCTCTGCCTCCCTCCTGAAGATGGATTTGCAGACGTATGTCAGCGAGTCGCCTCGGCGCAGCCCTGGCATTTCCCGGCGAAGCTGCCTGAGCGGCATGTGTGTGCCGGGGGAGAGGTATCCCCTTGCAAGGAAAACACGGGGCAGGTGCGCGTGTTGGGAATAGAGCCCTTCAGAATTAACAGCCTGAAAGAATTTGGTGAAGCTCAATTCATCGATCGGTGCAAACAAGCAAAAAGTATGTTGGGTTGAGATGATTAAATGCGATCGGGTCTTTTTTTTTTTTTTTTGTGAAACCGGTGAAAAATACCAAAGGCATGACCGAGGAATTAATATGCAGCTTCTAAACATGCTGCGGGGAAAAGTCAAGGGGAAGCAAACAAAACCCAAAATAGATTTATCTCCAAATGTCCCGTGAAGCCAAGGAATCCACTGATATAAACACAGGAATTGCAACTGGCCACATGAAACAAAGCTCCACTTTCAGTGGCACCTGGGGATGGCGAGATGGAAGTAATTCCTCTTTAATGAAGATATTGTTATGTGTCTGAGGCTTTCGGCAGAGCAGCAATCTCCGCTGCCTGGGAAAAGAGGGGATTAAGTTACAGACCGGCTCTGCTGGAGGAGAAACCCCCTGTTTTAAGCAAAACCTTCGCTGGCGTTATCTGTTTAATGTGTTGCACGCCATTTGCGGCATAAACATTTCCAGTTCATTTTAATTTCATATCGTAGGAGAATAATAAAGACAGCAGGGTTATTGGTCGCAGCTGCGTGAATGTGGCAAATGTAACTTGAAGAATTATTCTGTCAAACAGACAGAGCCAGATATTATTGTTTTTTCCCTTACAGTCTTGCCAGCAGTTAAATCGGGGATTTTATTAAAAATATTCATGTAATTAAAATCTATAGTCTTGAAAGCCTTTATAGGAACTGGAGTTAAACCAAAATAACACATTTACATTCAGATGTTGTGGGTTTGTAACAATATGATGCTGCCTTCAGTTAATAAAGCAAAAAAAGTTTTTTTTAACTTAAGTGTTACATTCTAAAATTTAGGCAGCTTTGAGACGTGCAGTGGTTGAAACAGCTTAAAAGGACAACCTTTCTAGGAAACGTTACATTTGGTTATAGAAATTCATTAGTTATGATCTGGGCAACTGGTGTGTCCTGTGAGGGAGAAATGAGTTTTATTCAGCACACATGTAGTTTTAACAACCAATGCCCAGGTTTTCAGCCGTTGTCCATCAGCGTGATGGATCGTCCTTCCCTCCTCTCACTTCCCAAACCCCAACCCTGGCTGGAACAGAGAATTTTCCCAAAGTGAAGGAAATACCCCTGGCGTAAAGCAGACCAAACAACCACCCAGAGACGTTTCTTTTTTCTGCCTTTCTTTTTTTCTGCTTTTTCTCGAAGCTTTGTCCAGTAATAAACAACTGTTTCAATCTGCTGCGCTGATCAAAAGAAATGTTTTAATCAGTCCCAGGCAAAATATCATGCTATTATGTTATCACTGGAGCAAATCATCAAAAATACAAAACAAAAATATCGGTTTAATACGCTCCAGATCAGGAATGTCTTGAAGAAACTTGCCTTCCTCACAGGTGTGTCCTATTTTAAGAAAAAAAAAGAGGAATTAAAGCGCGGGGGCTGGCGCTGGGGCGAGTGTGGCTGTCAGGGCAGAAATGCCGAGATCAAAACTGACCAAGCCCAATTACTGCAAATAAACCACTCAAAACGCTTTCCCTTACCCCAGGGATGTTTTGATTAATTTTTTTTTAAACTGACAAATTGTCTGAAAATCACTCATCTGTGTTTTCACCTGCTGTGAAGCAAATCCACGGGGAGAGCTTTGGGGACACCGCCCCGGTCCCTGCTACCTCCAAACCGTGGCTCTGGCTGGTGAGGGATGCATCCCCTGGGATTCCCAGAAGCTTCCAAATTTTGGAGAGAGTTTTCCCACTGGGAGCCTGAGCAGGGTCTGGATCCGATGCGGGGTGATGGGAACCGTCAGCAGATGCAGGAGCATCCCTGCCCTGCGAGCCTGATGCGTGATGGCTAGCAGAGGTGCTCGCCATCTCCTCCGAAAAATTTCAGCTTGAGCAGAGCTGGATCTCATTTCCATCCTCTGCTCTGTTCTGTGTCCAGGAGACCTACCCAGTGAAATTCCTCCTTTTTATGGCCCGTGATTCCAGCTGCATGTATGATACTCGAAAACAATTTAAAAATAAGTGATCTTTTGGTCATTTGGGAAGCTCAAGTTTGGAGCGGGGTGCTGCGGCTGTCTCACCAGCCAGACCCAGCAACCATGCTCCTCGGATCAGCAGTTAATAGGATGCGTTTCTCAGATGGACCTTTCATACACATTGGATTGAAGAAATCCCAACTCTCCATAGGGTCTTCAAAGCAGCGAGAGGAGCCCAGCAAAGCGGAGAGGTCCGCACCGGCACACGCGGCTCTCAAACACTGTCCAAACCCATTTGACCAAAAACCATCTCAGAAAAGGGGGATGTCAGCTTGGGAAGGAGGAACGGCAGCGGGGATGAAGCACCCGGACCTGGCCGGGTCCAGACGAGCTCTTCCCTGTCCTCTCCTCGACATCCCTTGCCTCAAGAGCTTCTCATGTGCAATTGCAACGTCCAACGTGGCAAGCGTCAGTGCTTTCGAAGCACGAAGGCTTTTGAAATGTTGGGTTTCGTTTCAGTTGGAAACAAAGTTTGGGGCTTTGCTTTGCTTTGCTTTGGTTTAATCTTGAAAATCTTCAGGAAACATGAGTTGTATGTCTTCTACCAGTCTAAATTCTTAAATTCTGGTAGTATTGAGAAGAAAAAAGGGCTGATGTTATCCGTTAGAATAGCCCAGATAGAGACATTATCCTGCTTTTATGAAAGCCAAAGGCCGAATTCATATTTATTTGAGCTGCAGCAGAATCTGGCTTATATCCTGGACATTACAACATATTGTTTCAATCTATATTTTTATTAGCAATATTGATAACGTTAGAAGAAATACGATACAGGAAATAACTTATCAACTTTGATTAATTTTACAGTAAGACTTTTAATGAAGATAAAAGAAGAATTCAGCAAAGGGCTAAAGCTAACAGCGTTGCTGGTAAAGGGAGACATGCGGTACCTGCACATCCTGAGCGGGGCAGCTGGATAGTCAGCATGGTTTTTATTCCATGGAAGAAAAGTAGTTGGCGATCAATTTTTTTTTAAAGACCATTTGTTCTCCACTTTAAGTTTATTAACACTTTCCTATGTAAAGATTGCTGCGAGACTGTAGAAATGAAGATATCTGTGTAAACCTAAATTAAATCTGTTTGTTGCACACAGGCAGTGGTGCCTGTAGCTCACACTCCTCCTTTTAAAGCCCCGGGCAAATATTCATAGGGAAAGACATGTGAAATGCTCTCATTGCAGGGAGAAAAAACCCTAATTCCAGCCCCTAAACCTCAAGTCCTGCAAGAAGATCAGCTCTTACTTGACTCACTTGAAGGCACCTTTGAGATAGGGAGGTTTTGCCTTCGAGCATCCCCGCAGCTTTGGGGCATGCGGGAGCTTTCCGAGCTGCCAGCCTTCCCTCCATTGTCTGATATTAATTCTTAGTTTAAACACTGTATTGCTGTATTAAGAACAGTTTAGCACTCGAAATGGTCCTCTGTATCTGGATTTATGCTCTTCTTTGTTGTTTGGGGGTTTTTTTAAGTTTAAAATGGCAGTCTGCATGGAAGGCATCGTGGTGCCGGTTGAGGATAAACCAGTCCAGCCTCCTGGATCCCTCCACTTTGTCCTGGTATTGAAGACCCCCATGAAACACAGTCCCACCTCCAAAATTTACCAGACTGCCTTAAATATAGAGGGCTTTTTCTGCAGCGTGTTTAGCATCCCATCAAAAGCAGAATCTCCAAGGTGTTTATAGTAACCTAAGATGGAAAACGATGGTTAAAGCCACCGAGGGCTTGGGATGAGGTGGGCACAGCCAGGGCAGCATCCCACTGTACAAACAGATATCACGGTCCTTCCCACAGCGATGCCGACTGGTGTTTAATATCGTGTATTTCATGGCGAGTGCAACGGCGACGAGCATCTTCTCCCAAACGTGAATAAAAAAAGGGTATTTCTGCTGGTTTCAGGCTGCAGGTCCACGGTGAAGGGATGCAGCAGCTCGTTGCCGGAGCAGAAGGCAGCATCCACCCCCAGAGCATCATCTGAGTAATAGCAAGAGTAACTCTAAGTAACCACGCGAGTCCATTACTCTTTTCTTCCTTTGGAGTCGAGGCCCCGTTTTATTTGCAGGCCTGACTGGAAGCAGATGGACCTGTCAGGGCTCACTCACGCAGGTGAGCCCGATGGGGCGGATGAGCTGCTAAGTGCTCCCAGCTGCTGGGCAGGGCCCGGAGGAAATTGTTGGAGCTGGGACCCAGCTCGGAGATGAGATCTGGAGCCAGCGCCAAGAAGGAAAAAGTGAATTTCTCCAAAAAGCCATTCTCTAAAAACCTGAACGAGCGAGGCTTTTAAAATAAGAGAAAATGTCTGAAAACCTCTTTAGTGCATCTAATATATCTTCAGACTTCAGAGAGCTAGAAGGCATCCTGAGCCCCTGCCCCCATCTCTGGTTTTGTTCAGGATCTGCCTCCTTAGACAGCAAATATTATTTTTCCTGGGGGTTCTCCCTTATCGCTGGTGTTTTCCTCTCCAGAAAGGTCTTGAGTTTTACTTGCTGGTTTGTGTCATTTGATTTACAAGCTCACAGGGTCCTTCACAAAACCTGGACTACTTCTTGTACTTAATTGCTACAATAAAATTAAAACTTGGTGCTTTAGGATAAGCAATCTGGGAGGAAATTGTTTGATGTATGGACGTAGACGGTAGGTCCTTCTTGGGAATGTCACCGAGGGGACGCAGAGGAGAATTGGGTTTATAAATAACTGTAAAATTCAGAAACTACACGAGCTCAGTGAGAGCAGAGCTCTGGTGAGCACGAGCAGCTTGCAGCGCAATACCCAACATCTGCAAAAGTCCTTGCAGCCAATTTAATTCCCAACAGCCGGGATTGCTGCGCCCAGGCTTTCTGACACCGGCTTTAACTCCACGGGGGCCGGGGGGGCTGACATTTGCCCAGACACGGCCGAGCACAGAAAGGGGTGCCCCGAGCTTGCGTCCTAAAATGCAAATCAACGGGTGAAAGAAAAGGTGATTGACAAGTCCCAAGCTTTTATACGGATTGCAAGGAAGGTGTTTTTTTTCTTGTCCTTTGCAAAATTACTTTAGTTTAAACACCAGGGACTGCAAAGTGCGGCCCCAGCCATCGAGTGCTCGTAGCACAACCCCGGGAGGAGTCGGGGGATGCATCCCCCTGTACCCAGCACCCAAAATACATCAAGGGGCCGGGAGAGCTGCTGCGGCGCTGGAGATTTTAGAATTGTGCCTTCAGATACTGTACCTCTTATTTAGCTTTCTGAGTCATGTTTTAAAAGAGTCACTGCACGTTTTGTGTATTCTGGGAGACAAACAGACACCCAAAACTAAGAAGAAAGGACACGTAAATATTGCGGAGTCATCTGTTTCCAATAGCGTGTGTTTACATATTAATGTGCAATACAAATTTGTAAACATGAGCATTTGAAACTTTTGTAGGAACCGATACTGGCCTTTTCCCTTTCTGCAGCTTTATTGGAACAGCATGTCCCCCCTGGCCCCAGCCACACATGTACATCGTTTTAACACTGGATGCATTTCAAATGTTCTGGGTGCTTATTTGTTCTGGTCTATCTTGCTATCCAATCCTCGTTTGTTTTGCATAATTGTGATACAAATTATCATCTAATTACAGACCAAACCTCAGAAGATCAAATGTGAACTGAGGCACTTCGATCAGAAAAAGCTACGTCCCACGGTCCCCTTGCACGTTTGGCTTCTCCAATAGATGTATTAAATTTGGGTGAAACTGGATAGTAAACTGCACCTTGATTAAAAACATTATTGCTGGGGGATTTTTTTTTGTCTCCTTGATTTTTAAATCAGCTTCCTGGTGTCGGAGCACTGAGCCCATCCCATGTCCCAGTGTTGAGTATGGACACGGTGCCCTTGGTACAGCCAGTTTTATTTACCGAGTGCTATAAATGGGATCAGATACTCCCAAGTAACTTCAAACTCCTCTTGGGAAAAGTCATATGACTACCAGCTAAGATTGTTCAGCAGGTTTAATCTTTAAAAAAAAATCTTTGATTATTTTCTCCCTGTTCCCCTTTAAAAATAGCACCATAATACTGGGTTTATGTTTGTATTCACCCATTAAGTCTGAAGAACTGTGAACTTTTGCCATTGCCACAGGTTTCCAAATAATGTTAATGGGAGGAAGTCCAAAGCAGCATGTAATGTATTTGTATTTACAGGCACGTGGACCGGCTTGAAATATTGACCTCAATTCCCCCAGTTTCATATTTAATAAATTATGATTTATTATACTGACTTACTCTCTCGGGTTCTGCCACTCACCTCCCACCAGCAGCCGTTTTCACAAGCACCCCTAGAAAGCAGCGAGCAGGTTATCCACTGTTTTGAGCACAGTTTTTCTCATACAAGCAGAACTATCTGTGTGATAATGTGAGCAACTCAGATGAATTACCATTGCTGGTATGGAAAATACTCCCGTGGCGGGACAGTCGGGGAGCCTTTGCTGGGTCTGAAGTGACCACGGGGGCATCAGGACAGAGAGCTATGACTGCCTGAAAATATCCCCACATCTTTTTTCATTCATTATAATGATTTTTGAAAGGATAAAATCAGGAGGTAAAGGCAAAGGAAATAGAAATGAACCTCGGAGAATGCAGATCTGACAGTTTCATGCCGTGCTGACCTCTCGTATGGAGCAAACTGGTATTTATACGTCTGCCTCACCCACGCTGATGAGCACTGCGTCCTCCCTGGAGCCCGGTGCCAGCACCCAAGGGACACGGGTGCCGGTGTCCCGCATCCCTTGCAGGCACCAGGCTCTGGGAGTGTTTTCCATGTGGCTGTGATCGGGGAGGGTGGCGAAAATTGGGCTCTTACGGGACCAGGCGCATCAAAACCCAACCCAATTCCACTGGAATTCGCTGAGCATCGCTGTTGGAGCGTATCCCCCAGATGCTGGGTTTGTAGTTTCATGCCAAAAGGCACAGAATAAACAGGCAGCTCTGGGAAATCCCGTGCCCGTTTGCAGACATGCTCCGAGTCGGAATGAGATGGGTCCCATCAAAAAAAGCATTTGCTCAGCTGTAGTAGATGGAATTTATCTGATCTCAATTTAAATATCTATGGCTGTAAAATTGTCCGTACTGGAAATATCTATTCTAGTCATTATCGGTCATGTTTTTAACTAGACCAACACTGATTTATTGGATTACCAGCTCATGGCCAGCAACTCTGGAATATCTTATACAACCGCAAATATTTGGAAAATTGGAAGTTACCCATTGCATCCACCCACGAATCCGTGACTGATCTGGAAGAGTCTTCCAGTTCCCCCAAAGTATAACCACATGTGGGGGCCGGTGCTCGGTCCCTCAGCCCGAGGGGAGTGCTCGGAGATCCGCAGCGCTTTGCAGAGCCCATTCCCAGCGCCTGCAGCGAGCTCGCCCGTGGGAATTCGGCCACCACTGATGATGAGGGATGGCTTGGAAAGAAGGACTCCCGAATGAAAAAAAAAAAGTTTCTTTTCTTTTTAATAAAAATAGTGAGATAAACTGCTAAGAAACAGCACAAGAAAGCAGGTTTGTTCATTTTTACAGTTGTACAGACCATTTAGCAAGGCAAGCTTGGCCCACCGCTTCATACTGGTATCGTTGGGGGCTCTGAACGCTCAAAGCAGGTAAATTAGGGAAACCAATGTTGTCTGATTTTTAGCAAAGTCTGATGAAAGTAAAAGTGTGAGTTTTTGTTATTTTAACAGCTTTTGACACGGCTTGTTCTGTTCTTAATTTGTTGTCTGTTATGGGTGAAAGTAAAACTGAAATTGTGATACCAATTTTGAGTTTTAAACCTGCACTTAATCCCTAAATAGTGCTGCGTTACATTTGTAAATACAGGATTCTCTTATCTTAATCCCAAAATGCAGCCGGTCCCAGTCAAGCATTATTTTCAAATCTCTGTCATATATCAAATAATAAATTTGGCTTCAGGTAGGGACTGAGCATCGATCAAATAAAGAATAAAAGCTGTGCCCCAATTTATTGCGAGTTATATTGTGCCCTTGGGAGCTAGAGATTATTTACAGGAATAACAAGAATATCCACAGGTTATAATAAAACAAAGAGGACTTTTGGAAGGAATAGAAAAATCTCATGTTTTGGGGCCCATAGTGTTGTAACTCTGCAGAAAAGCTCTGCCAAGGAGCATCCCAGCCCCTTCCCTCGGGCACCGGCTGGCGGATGCGATCCCAGGTGGATCTTCCGTGTCCCCCGAGGCTGAAAGCGCTGGGCAGGAGGAGTGTCCTGCGGGCCTCCTGGAGGTGTTTCATCCCACACGGCTCTCCGAGGTGTATCCCCCGCGGTCCCCCAGCATAGATCCGTCTCACCATGGGGGAGATGCGTGACCCCCCATCCCCTGTTCCTTCCCACCACGCCGTCAACGCTGGTGCTGCTCTGCACTACCACCTCCTGCAGATCGCCAGAAGCAGGAGCACGGAAAGGAGGGCTCTTGGGACACCCCTGCATCAGACTCTGCTTTCTCATCCCCACAAGGTAGGAACACATCCATCTTTTATCCTGTCTTTCTTTACCTTGGCAGTGGATACTTGGATTTACGTCCCCACTCTGATAACCGAGTCATCTGGGTCCTGGAGAACAAGGCACTTCCTTGTCAGTAATTAGGACCCATTAAAGCCAAGGGAACTTGAGAACACGCTCGAGCACTTGGCCAAATATGGCTCCTTTGCTGACTCAAGGTCTCAAATAGTCCCTTTCAAATAAGTGGAAAATCTCAAGTGGGTGAGCAGAAGCTCACTAGGGCTTTGAGCTAACTAAAGGCAAGCTAGATAAAGAGTTTCAGGAAAACATATTTGTAGAAATGTATACGGCTACGTTCCCACTTCAGAGTGCAAATATTAAAAAGGTGACTGTACAGTTTGCTTTTAACCTACAACCATGACATAAATACTACCAAAAGGTATCACCTTGCTGTGGATCATCTCAGACCCTCCACGCTCCCAGATCCTCCACCCTCCCAACAACACGACGCGTTTGCCCGCAAAAAAAAGTTAAATGCCTAGACATACCGCTCCTGTACCATGCAGTATTTCATAGTCGATAACTAGCAAGCCCTTGGGTATGAAGGAAGGAAAGGCTTGCTTTACATATCAATGCTTAGAAATATTACATAATTCCACTAAAGGCAATGGTTAATTGTCGGGTGCCAGTTAGAGTGATTACATCTGCCATCTCTCAAAGAAGCAGGAATGCTGTCACTCACTTTGAAATGGCTTGCTGCATTCATCAGTCTAGATGGCACAGAGAAGTTATAACCATACAAGCCATATGGAGGATGTAAAGAACAATTAAGTGCTTCCCGAGCAATGGGACTTGATGGGAAAATGTTTCCAGATGCATGTAATCCATACAGCATTTGACTAGCAGAATTGGGTACTTGTAGACATTGCCCGTTTAAGTCTTCAGCTTTAGCATTTTTCAGATTGGTTATGCCGAGGGAAGATAGTTTTGGCATATCCACCATGACGTGGGGTAAAAGATGCGCGTTGGTGCCTCCCAGTTTTTCGTGGCTTGGAAAGATGAGAGACTGTTGTCTTAAGAAGCCCGTAGGACAAATCTTGTAGTAGAGGGGCACGTTGAGGTTGTGTAGGTAGGTCTCGGGGCACGACACGCCAATGTTGCTTGCCGACAAGTGAAACGCGGGAGGTGAGCACGATGGAGAGAGCAGGGGGTTGAGGGGAGAGGGCGTCCCGCCGCTGGAGGTCACCGGCGAAGAACTGGAGCTCCCACCTGAAAGGAAAACCAGAAATCGGCCAGGCTGGGCTAGCTGATGTTCGCAGCCAAGGAGCCCCCGGAGGACTCCTGCTCCCGCTCCTCAGCGCCCTGCTGCCAGTGTCCATCCAAGCACAAACCCGCTCCAAGAATCAGCTCCTGGAAAATGGGAAGATCTGTCCGTAAATTATATGTCGTTGCTACTTGGCACTTGTTTAAGGACAATACTCACACTTATCTAATCCCATCCACTAGAGTGGGACAGCTATAAAGTTCAGCTCTACACATACAGGTACCTGCCGCGTCTGTGCCTCGCTGTATGACCGATAACCTTCTCCTGTTATACATACACCATTGCTGTTTTAGGTTCCCTATTTTTCCTGCAAATTACAGGCAGCTTTTTCCCCTTGTACGCAAGAACAAAAAAACGTATTCAGCCTGATGGAGAATTTTTTTGTACTTTCCTGCTCACAGGAATTGACTAATTTGACTTGGCTTCCCATGCAATTTGAAACATACCCTTGAATACTAGAGGTGTCTCCAGAAACTTCAAATGCACATGTCATTTTAACATTCTCCTTTCTGAAATGAATCAATGAACACTTTCATAATTTTGTAGAAAAGCGACACACGTGTGAGCGCTGCCGAGGCCACTGGTGTATAACATCACTGTTCAGCACTGGCTCGCCGCTCCTCCGGAGCAACATCAAGAGCAAAAACGAAGAAGCAGCGGCTGCTCTGGCGTGGGAATGGTGCTCTGGAGCGGCCAGCCCTGGTGCTAAACAGATGCTGGTTTCATCTAACTGCATTTAAGAGCCGTATGTCTCTGCTGCACATTCATTACCACATTCTTCCAGAGGGTTGGTTGGGGTTTTTTTTCCCCCTTTATTTTCATTTCTTACCGAAGTCACTGGGAAAGGAAGGAAGGGAATGCGGATCCATTTTTGCTCTGTGTTTTTCTCTATTTACATTTAATTCCAAGTGATGCACTGTCTGGATGTGATCTGGTCAGACTTTACATGCAATCAGCAACACAGAATCAACTGTATAACCAAGCCACATCTGCTAGTACATCAAACCTTAAAAAAACAGAAAGCGTTTGGACGTGGTGCAAATTAAGTTTGCAAAGTCCCAGCAAGCAGAGTATCTTACAGGTCAGGTAACGCGCAGGCAGCACCTAGTTGCAATAATCCAGGAATATTTTACGGCTCCAACGTCTCACCCTTCCCCGCTGATGTCAGCGGCTGTTTCACTACTGACATCAGCAGGAGTGGATGCAGGGCAGGGATCCGGTCCTCTCCCGATGTACACGTCCTGACGTCCTCCCAGGACTCAGGGACTTTGGGTCATGTAAAATGATGTGATTGAGGCGATATGCGTGAGTGCGAGGCAGCAAATGAATCCCTGTGCAGCTAGCTGTAGCAGAGCAAAGGAGTGTTAGTATTTGCTTCAAGGTATCCTAAGCAAAAATAGCACAGGATTGTCAGTACAAGTTTGGGAACAGGGATCACCGTGGGGAGGACAGAGCAGCTCGAAGAGCAGATTCTTTCTGCCGTTTCTATTAGGCTTAAAAATCCCAAATTTATGGCCAGTTCTTCCTTCAGCATATTGTTCATGCTTTCTTTTAATTTACCTTCTGGTTTTTGGGCTTCGGGATTTCTGTTTTTCAGCTCTTCTTCAGAAATACAGTTTTATTATTAGTGGAACTGGAGATTTTGTTATATATACATTGGTCCAGAAAATTAACTCTGAAGAAAAATACCAATTGCATTAAGACTAGCAAAAAAAAATCCCAGGGAACCCTAATATTGTAGCATCTGTACAATAATCAAGGCAGTTGCTGTTCTCTCATTCCCCACTGCAGCCCATCATCCATCAGCTCCTCTCCTCGGTACTGCATCCCAGCCTGCAAAACGGGTTCAAAAGGCGCTTTTTTGCATAAAGTGTTTTCTAAATAAAAAAGAAAAAAAAAGAAAAAAAAAATCTAGTTCTCTTTACAACCTGATAAACCTCTTAATTTCTCCCAAGTCTGTTTTTTTATGTCTCTGCATTTCTGCGCCTGTACCGCATGGATTTCTGCTGGGATTTTTGCAGCATTTCCCCACAGAGACAGGAGTGATTTGGTGTGCCCCAATATTTTGAAGAGTTCCTAACAGAAATGGGACTTAAACCAGAGACTTCAAACCCAAACCGGAGCACTCCAACGTGCAAATGCCCTGTTAGTTTTTTCCTTCCACGCTATGAATAATCAGTTTTCAAATAATACTTCCAAAAGCCTTTTTTTTTTTCTGCAAAAAAGTCCTGTAAGAGACCGACAGGCGCTTGTCAGGCGGCGGGAGATGGTTTTCCCTGAAAAACTTTTCCCTTTTCCCTGCATTCCTGTGGAGTTAACAGCCCGTGGGACTGCTCCATCCTAAAGAGGGGATAATTTTATTTTCTGGCGCACAACGCGTTTGCTTGCACCGAAGCCGCCGGCTGCAGAAGACCCCGGCGGTCATTATGACCGCGGTTTTAGCTAATATTCTCAAAATTGCTAGAAACAATAACTATAACGGGATCAAAGCCATAACAACCTGACTCTAAACCAGCCTTCTGCATACTCAGATTTTTTTTTCTGCCCCCCTAAATCCGATTTCTGCCGGGCGATGAAGGCAAACCGCGCCGGTACCCTTCTCTTCCCGGGCTGAGTCCTCCGCTCCCCAAATCCATTTTAACAGGACTTTTGCCCGAAAACACGTAGAATTGGCTTCCCAAAACGTTACCTTGGCTGCCGGTTCGTTTTTTTCTTAATGGTTTAAGACCCCCCGCCCCCCCCGGGGGAGAGCTCCGGCCGTGCGGCCGCGGCGCAGCCCCGAGGCCACGGGGAGAGGCGGGGTGGGAGAAACGGCAGCAAGAGGGACTTACCCTGGCTGTCTGCGCCGAAAGCCTTGAAATCCAGGGCGAGGGGGGGTCGCCACGGGTAGGTCTCCAGGAGCCCGTCCAGGACCCCCCTACGGGGTGGGGGGGAGACCGGGCTCAGCGCCGCGGCGGGGCCGGTGGCCCGACGGGGGGGGTAGGGGGGGTCCCGGCTCTTACCTGTTCCTCCCGGGATCCCGAAAACCTTTGGCGAAGGGATTCCTGTCGATTTTCAGCTTCGTGATCTGGGGAGGGGGGGGGATAAGGGGGCATTGGGGTGGCGGGGGGG
>NW_010972776.1:2133677-2134641 GCF_000737465.1 Haliaeetus leucocephalus | reverse complement strand
GTCCCGGGACCGTCGGGGTCTCCATCCTCCCCTGGTCCCCGGGACTGTCAGGGGTCTCCATCCCTCCCAGGTCCCCGGGACGGTCGGGGTCTCCATCCTCCCCCAGATCCTGGGACCGTCAAGATTCTCCATTCTCCCCCGGATCCCGGGACCGTCGGGGTCTCCATCCTTCCCGGATCCCGGGACTGTCGGGGGTCTCCATCCCTCCCGGTCCCCGGGACCATCGGGGATGCCCATCCCGGTCCCCCCCCGGTACCTGCTGGTTCTGGTAAGCCGTCACGGTGGTGAACTCGGTCTCCTGGAAGGAGAAGCTGTGCACCCCCTCGGCCGGCAGCGACTGGATCTGCGCTAGATCGAAGCGGGAGTCCTGGGCGATAACGTGGACGCGGGGCTTGTACTTGTGCATGGACTGGAGGATGATCTGTGCCGGGGGGGGGAAGAGGCAGGCTGAGCCCCCCCCCAGAGGGAGAAAGGCAGGAGGAAAACCCGATGGGAGACTCGGGTGGGAGCCAGCCCTCAGCCCCAGGGCAAGAGGGACCGGTCCCCCGCTTTTTGGCTGGGGTGATGCTCTGCCCCGAGCCCCCCACACCTACGTGCCCCTTGTCGTCCATCTCGTTGTTGGTGAGCTTCACCCGGTCGAAACTGATGATTTGCCTCATCCAGGTCTCCCCTGAGCAGGGGGAGTCGGGGTGGATGTAGAGCCGGGGGGTGATGCAGGAATGATCCGTGTTCCCCGCCACCATCCACTGCGAGCTGTGATAGACGTACCTGGACCGGACCGGACCGCGGTCAAGCCGGCAGAGACCCCTTCCCCAACACCCCCCCTGCACACCTATAGATTCTATCCATGCCAGCCCAGCAGTTCCCCCCCCGCTCCCTCTCCCCACGCCTGTGCAACCCCTATTTCACATCGGCGCACTGATGGGACCGAGCGGACGGCAGCAAGAGGGATCCCCCGTGGGTG
>NW_010972776.1:2132349-2132610 GCF_000737465.1 Haliaeetus leucocephalus | reverse complement strand
GGGGGAGGGAGGGGAGAGAGGGAGGGGGAGGGGAAGAGCGGGGGAAGAGGAGCCAGCCCCGTCTAGGATCAATAAAAGAGTTACTGTTCTCCATTAAATTGTAAAACTCAAAGAAATTTGACATAATTGCACACTAGGGGCCACTTTTCCAACAAAAGTGCAAATAACGTTTAACCAGAACCAGCACAAAAAGAAAAAAAAAGAAAGGAAAAGGGGGGGGGAGAAGAAAAAGGGGAAAAAAAAGGGGGGGGAATAAAAAAG